>NC_134344.1:587883-696883 GCF_964195595.1 Calonectris borealis | reverse complement strand
TGGGGGGGAATATGGGGGGATATGGGGGGCAGATACGGGGGGCTGGGGGGGAATATGGGGGGATATGGGGGGCTGGGGGGCCGATACGGGGGGCTGGGGGCAGATATGGGGGGCTGGGGGGCCGATACGGGGGGCTGGGGGGGAATATGGGGGGATATGGGGGGCAGATACGGGGGGCTGGGGGGGAATATGGGGGGATATGGGGGGCCGATACGGGGGGCTGGGGGGGAATATGGGGGGATATGGGGGGCTGGGGGGCCGATACGGGGGGCTGGAGGGGAGGTATGGGGGGGATACAGGGGCCTGGGGGGGATATGGGGAGGCTGGGGGACAGATACAGGGGGCTGTGGAGGGGTACAGGGGGCTGGGGGGGGATACGGGGAGCTGGGGGGCCGATACGGGGGCTGGGGGGGATATGGGGGGGATATGGGGGGCTGGGGGGCCGATACGGGGGGCTGGGGGGGTATGGGGAGGCTGGGGGGGTATGGGGGGCTGGGGGACAGATATAGGGGGCTGCGGAGGGGTACGGGGGGCTGGGGAGCAGTTACGGGGGGCTGGGGGGGATATGGGGGTGATACGGGGGCTGAGGGGCCGATACGGGGGGCTGGGGGGGGATATGGGGGGGCTTGGGCACGGATGTGGGACACTGGAGGGCAGGGATGGGGGGCGGGGGGGGGGGATGGGGGCTGGGGGGGCAGCTGCGAGGGGGCCAGAGTGGGTGTGGGGGGCTGGGGGTGACCATGGGGTGACGCCCCCCCCCCCAGGTTCGACTACGGGGACCGGTTCTGGGACATCAAGAGCAAATACTTCCCCTGCCAGTGCGGCTCCGAGAAGTGCAAACACTCGGCGGAGGCCGGGGGGGGCGCGGGGACCCCCCCGAGCTGCTGCCCCCCCTCCTGGCCCTGCCCCCGCCCTGAGCCCCCCCGGGACCCCCCTCCTGGCCCCACCCCCGCCCCTGAGCCCCCCCGGGGACCCCCCCGAGCTGCTGCCGCCACTCCGAGCCCCCCCTCCCCCCCGGCCTCTGCCCCGGGGGGCACCCCCTGTGTTCCCCCCCCCGTGTCCCTGTGTCCCCCCCCCCGTGTCCCCCCCATGTCCCCCCATTTCGTTCACACCGTCCAGTTGAGTGAAACCAATAAAGAGCCAGAGCTGAGCTGGAGCCACGGGGGGGGACATGGGGGGCACAGGGGGGGACACGGGGGGGGACATGGGGGGGGACATGGGGATGGGGGGGACATGGGCAAAGGGGGGACACAGGGGACATGGGGGGGACATGGGGATGGGAGGGACATGGGGATGGGGGGGCACAGGGGACATGGGGGGGGCACAGGGGACATGGGGGGGGTCATGGGGTTACAGAGGACAGGGGTGCAGATGGGGCGGGGCCATGCTGGGAATGGGTGTGGTGTGGGCGTGGCCGGCCACACCTGTGCAGGTGCAGAGCCCCCCCCCCCCCGAGCCCCCCCAGCCCCCCTCTCCCCACGGGGGGTTCCAGGCCCGGGGGGGGCCCCGAGGCAGCCGAGGCTCGTTTTGGGGGGGGTGGAAGTGCTTTATTGGCTGCGGCCCCCCGGGGCCAGTCGGGGGGGGCCCCCCCGTGTGCCCCCCCACTGCGCTGTGGGGCAGGGGTGCCCCAAGTCCCTGAGTCTGGGGGGGGGGGGGGGCCTAGGCAGCAAGGGGTTAATGGGGGGGACCCCACAGCGAGGGCCCCCCCCCCATCCCCCTATAGGGTCCCAGAGCCCGCCCCAGCCCTAATACTGACCCAGAGCCCCCCCATGGGCCCCACGGGTGAGCTCGGCCCCCCCCATCCCTATAGAGCCCCAGAGCCCCTCACCAGAGCCTAATACTGCCCTATGGACCCCCTATAGGGTCCTATAGCCCCTGTATATATACCTGGGGCCCCTCCCACACCCCTATAGGGCCCCATAGCCCCATCCCAGGCCCCTATAGGGCCCTACAGTTGCCCCCCCAGCCCCTAAGCCCCCCTTTAGGGCTCCTTAATCCCACCCCAGACCCCTACAGAGCCCCGTAGATCCCCTATAGGGCCCCGTAGCCTCATCCCAGTCCCTTGTAGGGCCCCAAGACCCCCCCCATAGGACCTTATAGCCCCATACCTCCCCCAGGGCCCCCCCCAGACCCCCCACAGCCCTACAATCCCCCTATATGGTGCCGTATCCCTACCCTGACCCCTATGCAGCCCCATAGGCCACCTACATGTTGCATAACCCTCTCCAAAACCCTTATAGATCCCCATAGCTCCCCTATATGGCCCCGTAACCCCACCCCTGACCCCTATACAACCCCATAACCTCACCCCTGACCCCTACAGAGCCCACAGTCCCGCTATACGGCCCCATAACCCCACCCCTGACCCCTATAGAGCCCCATAGCTCTCCTATACTGCCCCATAACCCCACCCCTGACCCCTATAGAGCCCCATAGATCCCCTACATGGCCCCATAACCCCACCCCAACCCCTATAGATCCCCATAGACCCCTATAGAACCTTCCAGCTCCATCCCAGACCCTATCCCCCCTATACGGACCCATAACCCCATCCCGATCCCTACGGAGCCCCGTAGCCCCCCTACATTGCCCCCCAACCCCCCCTGACCCCTATAGGGCCCCGCAGCCCCCCTATAGAACCTCCCAGCTCCATCGCGGCCCCCCGCTACGTGAGCCAGGGGCGGATGCAGCGCTCGTAGACGGGGCGGTGGGAGTGCCAGGCCGTGTGCCCCACGCCCGGCACCGCGCACCCCCCCAGCGCCCCCCGCGCCGCCAGCGTCTTCAGCCCAAACGTGTCCTGCAGGTAAACCTGGGGGGGGGCGCGGGTCACGGGGGACCCCGGCGTCGGGACCCCCAACCACCCCCAGAGTGGGGGGACCCCGGTGTCAGCACCCCCAACCACCCCAAGGGGGGACCCTGGCAGCCAGGACCCCCAAGACACCCCCAAAGTGGGGGGACCCTGGTGACTGGGACCCCCACCACACCCCCAGAGTGGGGGGACCCTGGCATCTGGGACCCCAACACCCCAAGGGGGGGGACCCCAGCGTCCAGGACCCCCCCACACCCCCAAACTGGGGGGACCCCGGTGTCCGGGACCCCCCCGCCCGCCCCCCGAGGGGGGACCCCGCGCTCACCGCCTGGGCGCTCATCTCCCGCACCGTCTCGTTGGCGTCGTAGAAACCGAAAAGGCTTCGGGGGGGGGGAGGGGGGGAGATGGGGGTCAGGGGGGACCCAGGCATCGGGGGGCACCCCAGGCGTTTTGGGGGGCCCCACCGCCCCGCCCGGGGGGTCCCGGCCCACCTGGACTGCCAGGGCGTGATGACGCCGTCGTCGGGGCCCCCGATCAGCACCAGGCTCTGGATCCGCAGCAGGTTCCGCTTCCAGTCTGGGGTTAACGAGGGGTTAACGAGGGGCTGCCGGACCCTATAGGGCACCTATAGCGGGGGGGTCTGCGGGGGCCATAGGGCTGCACTGGGGCAGGGAATGGGAACGGGAGGGTGGCGATCCCATGGGATGTCGATAGGAGCTGTGTGGGTACCTACAGGGAACCTATAGGGAGCTATAGGCTTGGCTATAGGTGCACCCGCATTGCACAGTGCAGGTATCTGTATGGAAAAGCCATGCTGGTGTCTATAAGGACACCTATATAGAGTACCCACGTGGAGTTATATGAATATTTATATGGATACCTCTAGAGCTATAGGAATGTCTGTAAGGATACTTATGGAAGTATCCATATGGAGCTATAGCAGTGTCTGTAAGAACGCCTATAGGAGTACCTACGTGGCACTGCACGCGTACCTGTAAGGGACTATATAGCTACATATAAGCGTACCTATAGGGGTATCTACATGAGTCTATACAAATATCTATAGAAAGCCGTAAGTGTATGTATAGAAAATGATGAATGCCCCCAGGGCTCATGGATCTGTAAGTGTGGGGGGCTATAGGGGTGCCCATAAGGCTCTCCATGAGGTTATAGGGGTCACCACAGGGGTCTCTGTGGGCTTATAGGGGGTCTATAGAGGGTCTCTGTGTAGCTATAAGGGGCTGCTATAGGGGGTCCCCGTAGGGGGTCCCTGTGAGGCTATAGGCATGTCTATAGGGGGTCCCTGTGGGGCTATAGAGGGCACCATAGCGGGTCCCTGTTAGGCTATGGGGATGTCTATAGGGGGTCCCTGTGGGGCTATAGGGGGTCCCCGTGGGGCTATAGGGGTGTCTCTAGGGGGTCCGCCTGGCGCCATAGGGGTCCCTATAGGGGTCCCTATAGGGGCTCACCAGAGGCGTTGGGGTGCACCCGCTCATCGTTGAGGAGGGCGAGGAAGTCGCTGCTGTTCAGGTAGAGCTCGCGGTGGTGGGGGTCTGGGGGGGCCCCGCGGCAACGGGGGGGGGTCAGCCCCGGGTCACCCCCTGGGGCCACCCCCCCAGTGTCACCCCCCGGGGGCTGCAGGGGCTCGGGGGGGATTTGTCCCCACAGGGTTGGTCGTGGGGTCCCCCATGGCAGGTTTTGGGGTCCCCAGGGATATTTTGGGGTTGGGGTCCCAGGGGGATTTGGGGGTCCCGGGGGGGGGTTGGGGTCCCCGGGGAGGGGCAGGGGGGAGTCCCAGGGGGAGCTCTGGAGTCCTGGGGAGGTTTGGGGTCCTGGGGAGGTTTGGGGGTCCCCAGGGGAGTTTTGGGGTCCCCTGGAAGGGGGTTGAAGGTCCCGGGGGGGTGGGGTACCCGGGGGGGTTTGGGGGTCCCGGGGGGGTGGGGGTCCCGGACCGTTCCAGTAGTTGCAGATGGAGACCCCCTGGCCCAGGGGGGTGTAGCAGAGCCGGTAGAGGTTGGACTTCATGTGCCGGGGGAAGAGCCACTTCAGGTAGTCGGTGTCTGCGCCCCCCGCACCCGGGGCACCCCAAAACCAGTCAGGGACCCCCCAAGCACCCAGGGACCCCCCAAACCTCCCTATAACCACCCAGGGACCTCCCAAACCAGCCAGGGAACCCCCAAAACCACCCAGGGGACCCCCCAAACCTCCCCATAACCCACCCAGGGATCCCCCAAACCTCCCCGTCGCCCCCTCAGAGACCCCCAAAACCCCCCAAACCCACCCAGGGCCCCCCCCCCCCCCTTGCTTCCCAACCACCACCAGAGACCCCCCAAAATTCCTCAAACCTCCCCCAGGGAGCCCCCAACCCCCAAAAGCCCCCCCAGGGACCCCCAAAACCCCAGCCAAGGACCCACCCCAAGCCCCCCAAACCTCCCCAACCCCGCCCAGGGACCCCCCAAGCCCCCCTGGCCCCTCACCCCCGTACTGCCCCATCTGGGGGGCCGCCAGTGAGATGAAGCTGTGGACGTTGTGGTCGGGCATCGTGGCCAGCAGCGCCCGGCAGATGAGACCCCCTGTGGGCGGGGGTCAGCGGGGGACCCCCGCCTCCGGGGGACCCCCACCCACGGACCCAGGCATCTGGGACCCCCCACCCATGGACCTGGGCACCCCCAACTATGGACACTGGTGTCTGAAACCCCCCACCCCCGGCCCTGGGACCACCCATGGACCCAGGCATCCAGGACCCCCCACCCATGGACCCTGGTGTCTGGGACCCTCACCCATGGACCACAGCACCTGAGACCCCCTACTCCATTCCCGGGACCCCCACCCACAGTCCCAGGACCCCCACCCCGTCCCTAGGACCTCCAGTCACAGACCCAGGACACCCACCCCATCCCCATGTACCCCCACCCATGGACCATGGCACCTGGGACCCTACCCCATCCCTAGGACCCCCACCCCATCTGTAGGACCCCCACCCACAGACCCAGGACCCCCACCAATGGACCCGGATCCCCCACCCTGTCCCTAAGACCCCCACCCACGGACCCAGGACCCCTACCCGTGGATCCGTGTGTCTGTCCACCCCCATCCATGGACCATGGCACCTGGGACCCCCACCCTGTCCCCAGGACCCCCACCCACAGACCCAGGACCCCCACCACGGACCCGTGCACCCCCACCCATGGACCACGGCACCCGGGACCCCCCTCCCGCGCACCCTGGCTGTAGCCCAGCAGGTGGATGCCGTCGGCGGCGTTGGCCATGATGGGGGCGAGGGCGCGGCGGAACCCCTCCACCTGCACCCACAGCGGGCGCAGCGAAGCCCCCCGGTCGAAGAGGTCCAGGACCGTCACCTCCGTCCCCGGGTGGCTCTGGGGGGGGCGGGGGGGGCGTCAGGGAGGGGGCACGGGGGGGGACCCCGGCAGCCAGGCAGGGTCACACGGGGGACCTGGTGTCTGGATGGGGTCATGGGGGGCACCCGGGCGGGAGCAAAGGGGGTGTCCAGGAGGGGACCCTGGATCCTGGGGTGGGTCATGCAGGGGACCCCGGGGGTGCAGGAGGGGGCCCCAGGAGGTGCAGGGGACCCCCACGCCCCGGGGGGTGCAGGATGGGACCCCAGGAGGGCAGGACGGGATCCCGGGGGTGTGGGGGACCCCCACGCCCCGGGGAGGTGCAGGAGGGAACCCGGGGGGTGCAGGAGGGGACCCCACGCCCCAGGGGGTGCAGGAGGGGACCCCGGGGGTGCAGGAGGGGACACCGCGGGGGTGCAGGAGGGGACACCGGGGCTGCGGGGGACCCCCACACCCGGAGGGGTGCAGGAGGGGACCCCTGCGCCTGGGGGGGTCACGCACGGGACCCCGGGGGGTGCAGGAGGGGACCCCGGGGGGGTGCAGGAGGGGATCCCGGGGCGCGGGGACCCCCCGCCCGCCTGACCTCGTTGATGAAGGCGCGGAGGTGTCGGAAGTCGCTGGGGCTGTCGAAGAGGCCGTGGACGATGACGACGGGGCGGTAGGAGCCCCCCGCGACCCCCCGCAGGAGGAGGAGGAGGAGGAGGGGGGGGAGGAAGGCCGGGGCTGCGGCCCCCCCCCCGCGCCCCACGCCGCGCCACGCAGCGGGCATCTGGGGGGGGCGGGGCAGGGGGTCAGACGGGACCTCGGGGCGCTGCCCCCCCCCGCACCCCGGACGCCGGGGTCCCCGGGGGTCCCCACCCCCCCACCCCGCTCCCTGTTTACCTCCCGGCTCCCCTCCCCCTCCCGCACGTCAGTTCCGGCGCGCGCGGCCCCAACAACCCCACCCTCCCCCCACGCGGGACTCGGGCGCGGGGGTCCCCTACCCCAAGCCCCCCCCTCCCCGTGACCTGGGCGGCGGGGGGTGGGGGGGGGCGGTCCCCTTGCTCAAGCCGCGGGGCCCCTGGGGGGACCCAGGCGTCCGGGTCCGGGCCCCACCGCTCCCTCTCCCACGGGGGACGTAGGCGTCCGGCCCCACGGCCGCAGGTCCCACGGGGGACCCAGTCACCCGGGCCTCACAGCTCCCACGGGGGACGCAGGCGTCCGGGCCCCACCGCCTCGTCACGCTCCGGGGGACCCAGGCTTCCGGGGCTTCCCCACGGGGCGAACCGCGGGGCCCACGCGTGTCCCGGGGAGGAGGGGGAACCCCACGCACCTCGCTGCCGCCGAGGACGCAGGCGTCCGGGCTGCCTGACCCTCCCCCCCCGCGGGGACCCGTCCGGCCCCTCCCCCCACCCGCGGCCAATGTGTGCTGAGCAAACAGCAGCGCGTGTCAAGAGGGAAAGTGGGGGGCCCCGCACGCGTGGGCCCCCCCGCACGCCGGGGTCTCCCCCCCCGGACGCCTGGGTCACACCCCCGCACGCCTGGATCCCCCCCCGGGGGATGGGGACCCCCCCCCGCGATGGGGACCCCCGCAAGCTGGGGTCCCCTGCGTGACCGTGGGGTGTCTGGGGGGGATCGTGCCCACCCGCACGCCTGGGTCCCGCCGGGGGATGGATCCCCGCCCAACACGCGTGGGCCCCCCCGGGTGGGGGGTACTATGGGTGGGGGGGCAGCCCGCAGGGGCCCCCGGTGTCCGGGGCGGGACCCTCATTAACGGCAGCTGCTGTTAATGAGGCTTCATTTCCCGCGGGTGGGGATCCCCGGGTGGGGACCCCCGGGATGGGGACCCCCGCATGCCTGCGTCCCCCGCGTGACCGTGGGGTGTCGGGGGGGTGTCGTGCCGACCCGGACGCCCCGGAGCGTCGTGGGTGGCTGTGGGGGTGCCCGGGCTCCTGGGTTCCCGGGGGGGGTGACGGGGGTGGGCGGGGGGGGTGGGCGTGGGCGGGGCGGGACCCGCCGTGCGGGCGGGCCCGGGCGTGCGGGAGGGAGCCGGGCGTGCGGACCATGGGGCGGTCGCCGTGGGTCTGGGGTCGCCGCCGCGCGCCCCCCGCGCCCCCCCCCCCCGCCGCCACCCCCCGGGTGAGTCCACGCGCGCCCGTGGGGGGAGAGGGAGCGCTCGTGCAGGGCGGCACGTCCGCGTGCTGCGGGGGGCGGGGCGTGGGGGGGGCCTGTTGCACGTGGCCGGGGAGTCCCCGTTGCATGGGGAGGGGGGTCTTGTGGGGGTCCCCGTCACGTGGGGGGTCCCGTTGCACGGCGGGGTCCCGGGGGGGTCCCACCCCAGGGTCCGCATCACGCGGGGGGTCCCTGTTACACGTGACTGAGGGGTCCCCGTCACCTGGGGGGTCCCTGGCAGGGGGGTGCCCATCCCCAGGGGGGTCCTCACCACCCGAGGGGGTCCCCATTGCACATGACTGCGGGGGGGGTCCCCATTACCCAGGGGGTCCCTTGCTTTGGGGGGGTCCCATCGCCCAGGGGGTCCCATTGCCCATTGGGTCCCTTGCTCTGGGGGGTCCCCCCCCCGGGGGGGTCCCCATCGCCCAGGGGGTCCCATTGCCCAGGGGGTCCCTTCCTCTGGGGGGTCCCATTCCCTGAGGGGTCCCCGTTCCCCCGGGGGGGGTCCCCATTGCCCAGGGGGTCCCTTGCTCTGGGGGGTCCCACCCCCGGGGGTCCCCATTGCTCAGGGGTCCCGGGGCTCCCCCCGCAGGGGGTGCCCGGGGGGGGCGGGCGCCCCCCGCTGCCGGCGCTGGGGGCGACGCTGGGGCGGCTGCTGGGGGCCCTGGAGGCGCTGGTGGCCCCGGGGGAGCGGGACCGGACCCGCCGCCTGGTCCGGGAGTTCGGGGCGCCCGGGGGGGCCGGGCCCCGCCTGCAGGAGCGGCTGCGCCGGCAGCCCCCCACAGCCCCCCGCCTGCCGGTGAGCCCGGGGGTGTTCGGGGGGACCCGGGGGGCTTTGGGGGTCCAGGGAGTTCGGGGGGACGCAGGGGTTTGGGGGGACCCGGGGGGCGGGGGCTTCGGGGGGACTCAGGGGTTCGGGGGAACCCGGGGGGCAGGGGACTTCGGGGGTCCAGGGAGTTCGGGGGGACCCAGGGGCATGGGGGCTTTGGGGGGACCCAGGCATTCAGGGGGGACCCGGGGGTTTTGGGGACCCAAGGGGCAGGGAGAGACGGGGGGGGACCCAAGTGTCTGGGGGGACCCAGGAGTTCGCAGAGGGATGGGGGGACCCAGGGGTTTGGGGGGGACCTGAGGGGACCTGAGAGGTTCGGGGGGGTCCCAGGGGTTTGGGGGGGACCCGAGGGGACCCCAGGGGTTTGGGGGGGACCTGAGGGGACCTGAGAGGTTCGGGGGGGCACCCAGGGGTTTGGGGGGGACCCGAGGGGACCCCAGGGGTTTGGGGGGGACCCAGGGATTTGGGGGGGACCCAGGGGTTCGGAGGGACCCAGGCATCCGGGCGTTGGGTGCAGGAGTGGCCGTGGGGCTCCAGCGAGCGGCTGCCGCTGCCCGTGCACACCAGTGCCGGACTGGTGCTGCCCCGGCAGGACTGGGAGGACTGGAGGGGGCAGCTGTGGTGAGTGGGGTCCGGGGGATTGGGGGGAAACTGGGGGGGGACTGGGGCGGGACTAGAGGTGGCTGGGAAGGGACTGGGAGGGACTGGAGGTGGCTGGGAGGGGACTAGGGGGCACTGGAGGGGACTGGGGGGCACTGAGGGATCTGGAAGTGACTGGAGGGCACTAGAAGGGGACTAGGAGGGACTCGGAGGAGGAACTGGAGGGACTAGGAGGGGACTGGGAGGCCACTGGGAGGGGACTGGGAGGGACTGGAGGGCACTGGAGGGGACTGGGGTGGGGCTGGAGGTGGCTGGGAGGGAACTGGGAGGCACTGGGAGGGACTGGAGGTGGCTGGGAGGGGACTGGGAGGCACTGGGGGGCACTGGAGAGGACCGGAGGTGGCTGGGAGGGGACTGGGAAATACTGGGAGGGGACTCGTGGGCACTGGGAGGGGCCTGGGTGGAACCGGCGGGGGGACAGGCGCATTGGGAGGGGGCTGGGGGCACTGGAAGGGTGTTGGGGGTGCACTGGGAGGAACTGGGGGCCACTGGGAGGCACTGGGGGCACACTAGAGGAACTGGGAGGGAGCACTGGGAGGGTCCTGGGAGGGCAGTGGGAGGCACTGGGGGTACTGGGAAGCTCTGGGGGCACACTAGAGGAACTGGGAGGGAGCACTGGGAGGGTCCTGGGAGGGCAGTGGGAGGCACTGGGGGCACTGGGGGGCACTGGGAGGCACTGGGGGCACTAGAGGCACTGGGAGGGGGCACTGGGAGGGCACTGGGGGCACTGGAAGCACTGGGAGGGGGCACTGGGCGGGAACTGGGAGGCACTGGGAGGGGGCACTGGGGGGCACTGGGAGGCACTGGTGTCGCTGGTTCCCAGGTTCGCTGCCCGGCTCATCGTGGGCGTCCTCGACTACCGGGCGCAGCTGGAGAGGTGGGTGCTGGGGGGCCGGGGGGGCCGGGGGTCACTGGGGGCCGCGGGGTCCCCGTGGGCCCCCCCGGGTGACGGTGGGTGTCCCAGGCGCGACCCCCCCGAGCCCTGGGTGCAGGCGGCGTTCGGGGGGTGCCGGGTGCCGGGCCCCCAGCGGGACGAGGTGCTGCGGCTGCCCCCCGGCGCCCAGCCCCCCCCCTTTGTCACCGTCATCCGCAACTGCCAGGTGGGAGACTGGGGGGGCTGGGGGGGCTGGGGGGGGGCGGGGGGATCCATGGGGGACATGGGGGGGATATGGGGGGGGACTGGGGGTTCCAGGGAGGAAATGGGGGGGCATGGGGAGGGCTGAGGGGTCCAGGGGGGAAAAAGGGGGGGATATGGGGGGGAATGGGGAGCCTGGGGGGCACAGGGGGGACACAGGGGGGACACAGGGGGGTCCGGGGGGGACATGGAGGGGAAATGGGGGGCACGGGGGGGACTGGGGAGGTCCGGGAGGGGAAATGGGGGGGCATGGGGAGTCTGGGGGGCATGGGGGGATCCAGGGGGGACACAGGGGGGTCCGGAGGGGACATGGGGGGGAAATGGGGGGCACGGGGGGACTGGGGAGGTCCGGGAGGGGAAATGGGGGGGCATGGGGAGTCTGGGGGGCATGGGGGGATCCAGGGGGGTCCGGGGGGGACATGGGGGGGAAATGGGGGGCACGGGGGGGACTGGGGAGGTCCAGGGAGAGAAATGGGGGGGAAATGGGGGGGCATGGGGAGTCTGGGGGGCACGGAGAGGTCCGGGGGGGACATGGGGGGGCATGGGGAGTCTGGGGGGCCCATGGCGGGGCTGGGGGGTACACGGGGGTCGGGGGGGACATGGGGGGGACATGGGGGCCTATGGGGAGCCTGGGGGGCGGGGCCGGGTGGTGCTGACGGGGCCGTTTCGGGGTGTCCCCCCCCCCCAGTTCTTCCAGGTGGAGGCGTGTGGGGAGGCGGGGACCCCCCTGCCGGCAGCGGCGCTGGGGGCGGTGCTGGGGGGGCTGCGGGCGCGGGCGGGGCGGGGCGGGGCCCCGCCCCTGGGGCTGCTGACGGGGCAGCACCGGCACGCCTGGGGGCGGGTCTACCGCCTGCTGATGCGGGGTGAGTGGGCGGGGCCTGGGGGGCGGCACTTCCTGTCATGGGGCTGGAGGGGCGGGACTTCCTCCCTAGAGAGGTTCTGGGGGGGGTGGGACTTCCGGTCTTGGGGCTTCGAGGGGCGGGACTTCTGGTTTTGGGGTGTCCTGGGGGCGGGACTTCCTGTTTTGGGCTGTTTTGGGGGGGTGGGACTTCCTCTTCAGGTGATAACTGGGGGCGGGACTTCCTCTTTTACGGCCCCAGGGGGTGAGGGTTCCCCTTGGGGGAGGTCCCGGGGGGGTGGGACTTCCTGTCTTGGGGCCTTGAGGGGCGGGACTTCCTCCCTGGAGAGGTTCGGGGGGGTGGGACTTCCTGTCTTGGGGCTTCGAGGGGTGGGACCTTCGGTTTTGGGTTGTCCTGAGGGGCGGGGCTGTGGCTTCCATGTGTAGGGTAGGGTCTGGGGGCGGGGCTTCCTGTCCTGGGGGTGTCCTGGGGGCAGGACTTCCTGTTTTGGAGGTTTTTTTGAGGGCGGGGCTTCCCAGGGCAGAGGGGGCGGTACCCACTGAAGCCACACCCCCACAGACCGACTGAACCGGGCCTCGATTGGCCGGATCCAGCGCAGCCTCTTCGCGCTCAGCCTGGATGCGCCAGTGCTGGCGGCCGCCGGGGGGCGGGGCCCAGGGGGCGGGGCCGGGCAGGTGCTGCACGGGGGCGGGGCCTGCGCCAACAGCGGCAACCGCTGGTTCGATAAGACCCTTCAGGTGGGTGGGCCTTCCGTGTTCGGGGCCCCTTGGAGGCGGGACTTCTGGTTTTCGGCCCCTGGGAGGTGGGACTTCCTGTTTGTGGGTCATGTGCCCCATGGAGGGTGGGGCTTTCCCGGGTGAGGTGGGTGGGAGGGGGCGGGGCTTCCTCTCTTCCAGGCTTGGGGGGCGGGACTTCCTATTTTGCTCCCAGAAGGCGTGTCTGTTGGGGGGCGGGGCCAGGCGGACTTCTTGTGTGCTAACCCCGCCCCCCAGTTCATCGTGGGGGAGGACGGGACCTGCGGGGTCATCTATGACCCGGCCGTGATTGATGGCGCCGTCGTGGCGGAGATGGTCGACCACGCCCTTGACTATTGGTGAGCGAGTGGGCGGGGCTTGGCTGGGTGGGGGCGGGAGGGACTTCCTGTCTCTGAAGGCAGGACTTCCTGTTCTGGGAAGGTGGGACTTCCTGCCTGGGTGGGACGGGCCTTCCCCCGCCCTCACTGGCCCTGCCTTCCAGCCGCCGCCCAGAGCCTGGCCCCGCCCTGATGACATCACCGCCCCTCCCCCCGCCCCAGCGGCTCCGCTTCAGCCTCGGCCCTGAGACCGCCCCTGAGGTGGAGCGGGCGAAACGGCACCTGGACAGGTGGGGTCAGGGGGTCATGGGGGGGGGTCACGGGGTCATGGGGGGGGGTCACGGGGTCATGGGGGCTCAGGGGGTCATGGGGGGGTCATAGGGGTCGTGAGGCATCATGGGGGTCATGGAGGGTCATGGGGGGCCCGGGGGGTTAATGGACGTTGTTGGGGGCGGGGGCTTGGGGGGTGGCCGGGGAGGGGCCGGGGGGCTGGTGGGGGAGGGGCCGGGTGTGGCCCCTCACCCCCCCCTCCCCCGCAGCCTGGCGGCGGACGTGGAGGTTCACTGCTTCTCCCACGAGGGCTTCGGGGCGGGCGGGGGGCTGCGGGCGGAGGCCATCGTCCAGGTGGCCCTGCAGGTGGCCTTCTACAGGTACGGGGGGACGGGGGGGGGGGGGGAGGGACACCCGGGGGGGGACCCCCGCATCTGGGGGGTCCGGGACCCCCGGGCGCGCGGGGGACTCAGGCCTGCCCCCGCAGGGCCCACGGCTCCCTCTGCGCCTCCTGCGAGCCCACCTCCCTGCGGCACGTCCTGCCCGGCTGCACCGACCTGCTGCGCCCCCCCGGGCCCCCCTGCCTGGCCCTGGCCCGCGCCCTCGACGACCCCCAGGCCGAGGTAGGCGGGACTTCCTGTCCGCGGGGGGGGCGGGACTTCCTGTCCGCAGGGGGGGTGCAGGGAGTGGGGTTTGCTGGGATGGGAATGGGGCGGGGGCGGGGCTTCCTGCCCTGGGCGTGAAATGGGGGCGGGACTTCCTGCCCCGGGTGTGAGGCAGGGGTGGGACTTCCTGGGATGGGGATGGGGCGGGGGTGGGACTTCCTGCCCTGGGTGTGAAGCGGGGGCGGGACTTCCTGGGATGGAGATGGGGCGGGGGCGGGACTTCCTGCCCTGGGTGTGAAGCGGGGGCGGGACTTCCTGGGATGGGGATGGGGCGGGGGTGGGACTTCCTGCCCTGGGTGTGAAGCGGGGGCGGGACTTCCTGCCCTGGGTGTGAAGCGGGGGCGGGACTTCCTGGGATGGGGATGGGGCGGGGGTGGGACTTCCTGCCCTGGGTGTGAAGCGGGGGCGGGACTTCCTGCCCCGGGTGTGAAGCGGGGGCGGGACTTCCTGGGATGGGGATGGGGCGGGGGTGGGACTTCCTGCCCTGGGTGTGAAGCAGGGGCAGGACTTCCTGCCCCGGGTGTGAAGCGGGGGCGGGACTTCCTGGGATGGGGATGGGGCGGGGGTGGGACTTCCTGCCCCGGGTGTGAAGCGGGGGCGGGACTTCCTGGGATGGGGCGGAGGTGGAACTTCCTGCCCCAAGTGTGAAGCAGGGGTGGGACTTCCTGCCCCGGGTGCAAAGCGGGGGCGGGACTTCCTGGGATGGGGATGGGGTGGGGGCGGGACTTCCTGCCCCGGGTGCGAAGCGGGGGCGGGACTTCCTGCCCCGCAGGCGGAGCTGCAGCTGGCGCTGCTGGGCGAGGCCGTGGAGGCGCAGAGCCGCCACAGGCAGGAGGTGAGGGGGCGGGGCTGCGGGGGGGTGGGCGGGGGCTGCGGGGGGCGGGGCGGGCGTGACCCCGGTGCCCGGCGCAGGTGCTGGCGGGGCAGGGGGCCGAGCGGCACCTGCAGGGGCTGCGGCAGGCGGCCATCGCGGCGGGGGAGCCGCTCCCCGACATCTTCATGGACCCGGCCTACGCCCTCGCCACCCATTTCCGCCTCTGCACCGTCCAGGTACCCCCGGACCCCCCGGACCCGCCTAGGGATCCCCCAGGAACCCCAAACCCCCTGGGACCCCCCAGGGACCCTCACAGGGACCCCTCACCTCCCTCCCGGGGCCCCCTGGGATCCCCAAACCCCTGCGGGACCCTCAGACCACCCCAGGGACCTCCCAGGGATCCCCCCGGGACCCCCCAGGGACCCCCCAAAACCCCCATGGCACCCTCTGGAGCTCTTTTGGGGTGCATGGGGGGGGCACTGGGCGTTTCTGGGTGGGGGGCAGGAACGGGGGGGGAGGGCGTTGAGGCAGTTTGGGTGCATCCAGGGTGTGTTTTAGGGGTGCAGGGGTCTGGGGGAGGGAGTGGGTCGGGGGGGCCGGGGCCAACCCAGGTGTGTTTGGGGGGGGCTCTTGGGGTGCAAGGGAGGTTTTTTGGGGTGCGCCGGGGGGTGCAGTGCCATGTCCCCCCCCCCCAGGTGCGCTCCCGCGAGGGCTGCTGGCTGCTGCGGGGGCCACTGGTGCCTGACGGCTACGGGGTGGGGGTGGGGCACGTGGCCCCCCGGGACCCCCGGGACCCCCCCGGGGGGCTGCGTGTGGCCGTCACCGCCTTCGCCTGCTGCCACCAGACGGAGGCCGCCCGCCTGGGGGCCGCGCTGCAGGGGGCCCTCGACAGCCTCGGGGGGCTGCTGCGCCGCCACGGCCCCCCCGCAGGGCTCCCACTCCCCCAGGACCCCCCCGGTGATGCCTGAGGGTACCCCCACTCCCCCAAATCTCCCCCCCTGACACTGCTGGGGTCCCCCACGACCCCCCTGGACCCCCAACACTCCCCGGGCCCCCCCCAGGCCCCCCCCCCCCCCCCCGGGACCAGCCCCATTGGGCCAAGGTGGATGTTTTGGGCCAAAACCGGCTGTTTTGGGTCACTGGAAAAGTCAATAAAGTCCCTCACGGCCTCGCTGGTGTCGGGGGCTCCGCTCCGGGGGATCCAGTCCAGGTTCTGGGGGGGGCCCGGGGGATCCAGTCCGGGTTCTGGGGGGGAGTCTGGGGGATCCAGTCCGGGTTCTGGGGGGGGGGGGGTCCGGGGGATCCAATCCGGGTTCTGGGGGGGTCTCGGTCCCGGTCCGTCTGGATCCAGCCCGGTCTTTGCGCCGGCCCCGATCCGGTCCGGGGGATCCAGTCCGGGCGGCGGTGCCGGTCCCGATCCACTCCGGCCCGATCCAGGCCGGATTCCGGGGCGGTCCCGGTCCCGGTCCGGCCCGCTGGGCTCCAGCCCGGGCTTTGCGCCGAACCGGGAAGGGGGGGGCCCCGATCCGGCCCGGGGGATCCAGCCCGGGCGCCGGTTCCGATCCGGATCCGCGTCCCGATCCGGCCCGGGCTTTGCGCCGGCCCGGCTGGGGGTCCCGGTCCCGCTCCCGGTCCCGGTTCGGCCCGGCCATGGCGGCCGAGAAACCCGGTGCGGAGCGAGGGGAGCGGGACGGGGGCGATGGAGGGGGGGGCTGAGGGGCGATGGGGGCGCCGCGGGGGGCAGGAGGGCGGGGGGGGTCGGGTCACGCGTGTCCGTGGAGGCCGCGCTTTGCAGGCGGGGGGATGCTGCGTGTGCGACCACCACACGCGTGTCGCGGGGGGGAGAGGTTGCCACGCGTATCCCGGGGGGGGGGAGGTTGCCCACGCGTGTGCACACGCCCGCGGGACCCCGGCGTCCGGGGCAGCCCCCCTCCCCCCCGGTGTCGCGCTATAAATAGCCCGGGGGGGGAGGGTGACCCAGAAACGGGGCCCTGGGGGGGGGGGGGGAGGGTTTGGGTGGATTTGGGGGGGTTTCGGGGGTCGCCGGGGGTTTATGGGGGCCTGGGGGAGCCGTATGGCTCGGGGGGGTGGGCTTGCGGGGGTCTCGGGGGGACCGAGGGGATTTGGGGGGGGTGATGCTGGGAGTTTGGGGGAACCCTTGGGTGGGTGGGGGGTCTCGGGGGGGGGGGGCCGTCCGCCCTGACGCCCCTCTCCCCCCAGGAGCGCCGGAGGGGGCCCCCCACGCCTCGCCCCCCCCCTACGGGCCACCGGCGCCGCCGGGGCCGGGGGGGTTGGCGGGGGCGGCCACGCTGCCGCGGGGGGGCCTGGCGGGGGCGGCCACGCTGCCGCGGGGGGGGCCGGGGGCCGGGGGGGCGGCGGGGGCGGCCACGCTGCCGCGGGGGCTGCCGGGGGCCGGGGGGGCCCTGCACGCGGCCACGCACGCGGCCACGCTGCCCCGGCCCCCCCCCGCCGCCCCCCAGCCCTACGGGGCCCCCCCCCAGCCCCCCCTGCCCTACGCGCCCCCCCCCTTCGCCCTCCAGCTCCAGCCCTGCACCGCCTACGTCCCGGTCTACCCCGTGGGGCCCGTGAGTGGGCGGGGCCTGCGGGAGGGGCGGGGCCTGCGGGAGGGGCGGGGCCTGCGGAAGGGGCGGGGCAGGGGAAGGAGGGGCGTGCGAGAGGGGAGGGAGCTGGCAGGGAGGGGTGGGGCAAGGGAGGGGGCGTGGCTAACCGGAGGAGTGGGTCGATGGGACGGACTATGGGGAGGGGGTGTGGCTTGGCCTGGAGTGGGTGGGGTTAACAGGGAGGGGTGGAGCTCGGGTTAAGGGGCGGGGCCTATTGATAAGGGGTGGTGCTTGCAGAGGAGCTGGGGTGTCTGCCTGGGGGCGGGGTCTGTGGGAAGGGGCGTGGTCTCTGTGGTAGGGGGTGTGGCCTGTTGAGAGGCACTGGCTGAGCCCCAGGGCCTGTGGGGCGTGGCCTGCGGGAGGGGTGTGGTCACACGGGGGCATGCCCTGCCATGGCCCCGCCCCTCACCCCCCCTTTTTGCTCCGCAGGCCTTCGGGGCGGCCCCCCCCGGCCCCGGCCCCGGCCCCCTGCCCGGCCCCGTGGGGGTGCCGGTGGGGGGCACCCTGGGGGGGGCAGTGGGGGGTCCCGGGGGGGTCCCGGGGGGGCTGGAGGGGCGCCGGGCGCCCCACGACTACCTGCCCATCGCCGTCCTCACCACCCTCTGCTGCTTCTGGCCCACCGGCGTCGTCGCCATCGTCAAGGCCGTGCAGGTGGGGGGGGGGGGGGGTGAGGGAGCGGGGGTCTGGGGCCCATGGGATGGTGGTGCCGACCCCCCCCCATGGGCGCCCCCCGCCCCCCCCAGGTGCGCACGGCGGTGGCGCGGGGGGACATCGTCTCGGCCGAGATCGCCTCGCGGGAGGCGCGAAACTTCTCCTTCATCAGCCTGGCCGTGGGCATCGCCGCCATCGTGCTCTGCACCATCCTCACCGTCGTCATCATCATCGCCGCCCAGCACCACGACAACGACTGGGAGCCGTAGCCACGCCCCGGCGACCCCTCCTGCCACGCCCTGGCCACGCCCCGGAGATGGGGGCTCTCGGCATCGCCGTGGCGACGCTGGGGATCTCCTAGCGACGGCCTTCGGCATCGCTATGGCGACGCTGGGGATCCTAACAATGCCCTAGCAACGGCTCGGGTACCAGAGACCCTCAGCGTCACCATGGCAACAGCGCTGGGCATCCCCAGCATCACCATGCCAACGCCATGGCGATGCCCGGGAGCCCCCGCGTCGCCCCGGCAACAGGGAACAGCCACCCCGGCATTGCCACGGCGACGCCCGGGATCCCATAGCAACACCCTGGCAACAGGTACAGCATCGCCATGGCAACGCCTGACCCCACCCCCAGCCACGCTTCTGGCCCCGCCCCCAGGGCTCCCGGTGGGCGGGCCTCCCAGGATGCTTTGTGGCGGGGCCCCGTCCATCTGCATGCCAAGCCCCGCCCCCTGTCAGGCCCCACCCTTTCCGCTGCTGACGGTTCAATAAATCTCTATATTGATACGGGGGAGGGGCAGCTCGTTACCGACCGGCTCGTTACCGGAGGGGGTGTCTCCATGGCAACAGGTGGAGGCAGGTGGGGGGGGGGCTAGTGCCGCTAACAGAGCGGGACCATCGTTAGGGGCTGCTAATTGGGGTGGGCACATCCCGGACAGCGTCTCCATGGCGACAGCCCCCCCATCCCTTAATTAAGCACTCCTCATTAACAATCCTGTTTATTCCCAAGGGAGGGGGCTCATCCCCCGCCCCCCCCACCCCCAAAGCTGCGTCTCCATGGCAACAGCACCCCCAGAGCTGCATCCACCCCCCCCCCCGCCGCCCCGGCCCTTAACGAAGCACCCGCTCGTTACCAAGGGTGCTTATTATCAAGGGTGGGGGGGTCAGCCCCCTAACGAAGCGCCCCTCATTACCACCTCAGGCGAAGAGCCGGCCGAGGCGCCGCGCCAGGCGGGCGTCCCTCTCGCGGGCGGCCCCCCGCACCCGCCGCAGTTCCCGCCGCGCCCCGGCGTGGCCGGGCTCCTCCCGTAACACCAACGCCAAATCGGCGGCCGCCGCCTCCAAATCGCTCATGGCCGCCGCCGCCAACGCTCGGCGAAACCGGGCTTCCAGGTGCCCCGGTCGTAAGGCCAACGCTTTACCGGCGTTAGCGGCCGCCGCCGCCGGTAAACCCAAGCGCAGCTGGCAGAGGGCCAGCCCGGCGTGCAGCTCCGCCTTGGGCCGCGCCAGGGCGGGGGGTAAGGGCGGCGTCCCCCCCGCTGCCACCGCCGTTCGCAAAGCTCGGGCGTAAACCCTGGCCGCCGGCCCCGCCGCCCCCGCGCCCAGTAACGCCGCCGCCCGTTCCTGCCCCGCCAGCACCGCCCGCCAGCGCCCGCCCGGCGCCTCCTCCCAAAAAGGGGGCGCGGGGGAGAAACCCCCCAACCGTACCCCCAGCGACGCCCGCGCTCCCGCCGGCCGCAGCCGCGCCCGTTCCCCCGCCGCCATCGTCTCCAGGCAGGCGTCCAGCGCCGCCGCCCAGCGCCCCTCGCCGTCCCCCAGCCGCAGGGTGAGCCAACGCCCGGCCCCCGCCCCTGCCGCCGCCGCCCCCCACCCCACGGCCGCCCCCGCCCCGGCGGGGGGCTCCAGCCGCACGCGGCAGCGGGAACCGGGCCCGGGGCGCCCCAGCCCCCGCCCGCGCCGCAGCACCCGCTTGGCGAAGGCGGCGTCGGGGCTGAGCCACCAGCCCGGGGGGGGCCCGGCCCCCGCCCAGGGGTCGTCCTCGTCGTCGTCGTCGTCCTCCTCCTCCTCCTCCTCCTCCAGCTGCCCCCACCCCTCCTCCAGCCCCTCCCCCGCCTCCTCCCCCTCCCCCGCGGGCGCCCGTAGCCACGCCTCCTCCCGCGACCAGTCCCACGGATCCCCCGCCCCATTGGACGGCGCCGGGAGGGCCACGTGCTCATCGGAGGGCGACGCCTCATTGGATGGAGCTGGGAGGGCGGCGGGATGGCGGCGTCCTGCCCTCTCATTGGTTGGGGCTTGGAGGCTGCCGTCCTCATTGGTCGGGGCTTCAGGCGCTGCGTTCTCATTGGTCGGGGCTTTAGGAGCTGTGTCCTTATTGGTTAGGGCTGGCAGTGCTGCGTCCTCATTGGTTGGGGCTTGGAGGCTACTGTCCTTATTGGTTGGGGCTTCAGGCGCCGCGTCCTCATTGGTTGGTGCTGGTGGCACTGCGTCCTCGTTGGTTGGGGCTTCAGGCGACGCATCCTCATTGGTCGGGGCTTCAAGCGCTGCGTCCTCATTGGTTGGGCGCTGCAGCCCTTTGGCCTCGTTGCTTGGGTTGCGCGGCCCTACCTTCTCATTGGCTGCGCCCTGCAGCCCGGCAGCCTCATTGGCCGGGCCCTGGCATCCCACAACCTCATTGGTTGGGGCTTCGTGCCCGGCATTGTTACTGGCTGGGCCCCACAGGCCTCTGCCGTCCTCATTGGCTGAGTCCCTGGCTGCTTGCCGCCCTTCTAGCTGCTCATTGGCTGAGCCAGGGCTCCCCCTTCCCTGATTGGGCGAGCTCTGCAGCGGTGTGATCCCATTGGATGACTCCCCCACTGCACGGGCTCCCCCGAGCTCTTCATTGGCCAGCGCCGGGCTCCCTCCCTCCCCATTGGACAAACCTCCGGGCACTCGCTGCCCATTGGCTGGCTCCTCTACAGCGGCTCTGGTGCCATTGGCTGCTCCTTGGAGCGCTGCCCCCCCATTGGCTGAACCTCCTCCTTCCATTTCTTCCTCGGCTAATCGCGTTTCTCAGGCAGTGACCTATGGGAGAGAGGGGGCGGAGCCTGGTCAGAGGCCCCCGGCCCCCCGGGCCCCCTCCCCCGCCCCAGCCCTCCGGGCCGCTCCTGCTCCCACCTGGGCGAGGACCCGGCGTCCGGCAGCCCCGCCTCCTCGCGTCACATCCGGCCACGCCCCCAGCTCGGCCGCGGCCCGCCTGGGCGGGGTTGCCATGGAGACGCCCGCCTTCCCCCTCCCCCCCGGCGGGCGGGGCGGGTCCTGCCGGGCCGGAGGGCGGGGCCCAGGCGTCCAGGGGGCGGGGCCCAGGCGGCCGGCGGCGGCGCTGCCCCTTTAAACGCCACCGGGGGGGGGGGGGTGGGGGCCGGGAGCGCGCGGCGCGCATGCGCCGCCCTCCCCGCCCGCAGCGCGCCTGCGCGGGGGCCGGTGGGAGGAGCCGCGCTCCCATTGGTCGGCGGCGGCGGCGCGGATTGGCGGGCGAGCGCGGGGCGGGGCGGGCCGCGCGGGGCGGGGCGCGGCGGGCGGAAGATGGCGGCGCTGGCGCCGGAGCTGCTGGTGCTGAGCGACGCGGGGCGGTTCCGGGCCGACAACCTGCTGGGGGCCGAGGACTGGGGTAGGCCCGCGCGGGGCGGGGCCGGGCCGGGGCGGGGCGGGGCCTCGGCGGGGCGGGGGGGAGCTTCCGCGTGCGCCGGGGCGGGGCCTAGCGAAGGGGGCGGGGCCGCTTGCGCTGCGTGGGAGGGGCTGTCCTCGGGGCGGGGCTTTGGGGAGGGGGCGGGGCCTGCCGGCGGGAGTTTGCCTTGCCGAGGTAAGGGGCGGGGCTTAAAGGGGGCGGTCCCTGGATAGGGGCGGAGTCAAGCCCTTCGGGGGTGGGGAGCTATGTTGAGGGCGGGGCTAAACCCCTTGGGGGCGGGGCTTGCCGTGTGACTGCCCCCCCCGCCCCCAGATGCTGCTCTCTATGGTTGCCTTGACGACAGGCTGGAACCCGCCCACCTCTTCCCCTCCCTCGACCCCGACCCCATGGTAAGCCCCGCCCCCTCCGGGGGTCCCCAAGCCCCGCCCCCTCCGGCTGGGGTCTTTCCGGCCCTGCCCCCGGGGGGGTCTCGGACCCTCATCCCTCCCCCTCCCAGTTCGACTGTGCCTTCGAGGGGGGCGAGGCCGCCAGCCCCCCCGACCCCCCGTGGGACCAGGAGCCCCCCAGCCTCTTCCCTGGTGAGTGGGGGGCAGAAGGGGGGTGCTGGGGTGGTTTTGGGGGGGGTTGGGGGAGGTATGGGGTGCTGGGGGGGGTTCGTGGGGTGTTGGGAGGGGATACCGGGGGCTGGGGAGGGGCGCTAGGAGGAGAGACGGGGGGGCTGGGGAGGCTAATGGGGAGCTGGGGGGGATTGTTGGGGGGTATCTGGGGTTCTGGTGGAGGATTGGGGGGTTACAGGACGCTGGGGGGGGGGCATTCAGGGCGCAGCGGCACAGGGACCCCCACCAGCTGCGTTTCCCCCACCCAGACCTGCAGGTGAAGTCAGAGCCGGGGTCCCCCACCTCGTCCCACTGCTCCGACTCCTCTGGCCTCTCCTCCGCTTCCGAGCCCCCGGCCTGGGTATGTGCCCCCCGCTGCCCCCCCCGCTGCTCCCCCCATCTGCCTCCCCCTCTTAGCTCTGTCCCCACAGGCCCCCAGCCCCCCCGAGCCGGGGGTGAAGACGGAGCCGACCCCCCCGCTGCCCTGCGCCCCCCCGGACACCGGTAAGCTGAGGATGGACAGATGTGGGGTGGGGGAGTCCCGCCACTCCTCTGACCCCCCCGTGCCGCAGCAGGGAAGGCGCCACGGGCTGTGAAGGCAGAGGGCCCCCCCTCCAGCCGCCGGACCCCCCCCATCCAGCCCAAGCCCCCTGGGGGGGCTGCTGGGCCTGGGGGGGGTGCCCCGAGTCCCCCCCAGACCATCCTGCTGCAGCCGCTGCCTGGAGCCACTCCCCCCTTGCCTGCAGCCATCACCGGTAGGGCTGGCGGGACTGGGGGGGCTGGGGGCATCTGGGGCAATGGGGAGGGGGTTGGGGTGGCCTGGGGGGTCCTGACGCCATGGGGAGGGGGGTTGGAGGGGCTAGGGGGGCAGTTTGGGAGGTCTAAGGGGTGCTGGGGCTGTGGGATTGGGAGTTTGGGGTGCTGGGGGGGGTCTGGGAAAAGGGAAAGGAGGGTTGGGGGCAAGTGGGGCGATGAGGAGGAGGCTTGGGGGCGATGGGGAGGTGTTTTGGGGGGACCTGGGTGAGCAGGGGGCTTTGGGGGTCTGCAGTGCCGGCCCCCGCGGTGCTGCTGTCACCAGCGGAGCTGCTGCTGCCGGGGCTCCTGTGCCTGCCCCCCCCCAGCCGGGGGCCCCCCCGCACCTCCCCCGGCCCCCCCAAGCCCGAGGCCAAGACCATCGTCCCGGCCCCCGCTCCTGCCCCTCCTGGCCCCCAGGAGGTCGACGTGAGTACCCCCGCGTGACCCCTGACCCCCGCGTGACCCCGAGCCCTCGGGATCTCCCCCCACTCCTGCGTGTCCCCTGTCCCTCCTGGGGTGCCCCCCACCCCTGGGTGTCCCCCCAGCGCCCCTTCTCCCCCAGGGGTGCCCCAGCGCCCCTTCTCCCCCAGGGGTGCCCCCCCGTTGGGTGTCCCCCGGCCCCCCCGGGTGTCCCCCTCCCCTGGGACCCCCGGGGTCCCCCCCGGCGGCCCCCCGGTGACGCGCGGGTGCAGGCGAAGGTGCTGAAGCGGCAGCAGCGGATGATCAAGAACCGGGAGTCGGCGTGCCAGTCGCGGCGCCGGCGCAAGGAATACGTGCAGGGGCTGGAGGAGCGGCTGCGCCAGGCCCTGGCCGACAACGACCGCCTGCGCCGCGAGAACGGGCTCCTGCGCCGCCGCCTCGACGCGCTGCTGGGCCAGGTGGGGCCTACGGACAGGGAGGGGCTGGGGGGGACCCCTGCTCGGCCCTGGCTGTGCCCCCCCGTGCCCGACGGGGCGGCTGTAATGGCACAGCTCGTTCCCCCCCCATCCATCCCTTAATGGTACAGCTTGTTCTCCCCTCTGACTCATAATCGTACAGGGTGCCATCCCATAATGGTATAGTCCCCCCCCCAGTCCGGTAATGGTACAGCCTGCGCCCCCTGTATTATGCTATATCTTCTCTCTCAGCGTGGTGCAGCCTTTGCACCCCCCCAGCCCATAGTGGTACAGCCCACTCCGGGGGAGAGGGGGGGGATCTCATCACCATGACAACAGGCTGTACCACGGCAAGAGCGCGGGGAGGGACCCCCAGCGGGGCTGCGGGATGTACCAGTACTGGGGGGGTGCCCTATGGCGGGGGGGGGGGTCGGGACGTACCATTGTAGGGGGGTTTGGGGGGGGCAGCACTGCGGGACAGACCATTGTTGGGGTGCGGGGGGGGCACCAGGGCCCTTGGGGTGCCGGTCCTGACCCTCCCCGTCCTCCCCCCCAGAGCTCGGAGCTGCGCCCCGTCCCGGGCCCCCGCAAGCTGGCCTGCCTCGCCGCCCTCCTCCTCTTCCTCGCCTTCAACCTGGGCCCCCTCAGGTGGGTGTCGGGGGGTGGGGGGGCCCCCCGCCGCCACCCCCCCCTCAACGCACCCCTCCCGCAGCCTCTCGCAGCAGCCCCCCGCCGAGCCCCGGCGCCAGCCCCCCCCGCGGGGCCGCCGGCACCTCCTGGGGGTGGCCGAGGGGGGGCCCCCTGCTGCCGACCTGCCCCGGGCGTGGGGGCCCCCCCCGGGGCCACGCCAGGAGCCCGCCCCCCCCGGCAGGACCCCTTTCAGGTACGTGCACCCCCTCAGCAGGCACCCCTCCAGTGGACCCCAGTGGCCCCCCCGACCCCCAGACCCCAGCAAGCCCCAAACCCACTGGGCCCCCTCACCCAAATGGGCTCCCCTGGTCCCCCCTGGGCCCCAATGCAGATCAGTGCCCCCCCCCGACCCCCGCTGGACCCCCCAGGCCCCAATGGACCCCAGTGAGTCCCCCCCAACCCCAGTGGGCTTCAGTGGCCCCCCCAAAGCCAATGGGACCCCCTGACCCTATTGCCCCCCCCCCCAAAATGGACCCCAATGCCCCCTCCCGACCCCCGTGGGCCCCCCCAGACCCTCATGGATCCCACTGGGCCCCCCCAAACCTGATGGGACCCCCTGACCCTATTGCCCCCCGCCAAAATGGACCCCAATGCCCCCCCCCCCGACCCCCGTGGGCCCCCCCAGACCCTCACGGATCCCACTGGGCCCCCCCAAACCTTGATGGGACCCCCTGACCCTATTGCCCCCCGCCAAAATGGACCCCAATGCCCCCCCCCCCGACCCCCGTGGGCCCCCCCAGACCCTCACGGATCCCACTGGGCCCCCCCAAACCTGATGGGACCCCCTGACCCTATTGCCCCCTGCCAAAATGGACCCCAATACCCCCCCCGACCCCCGTGGGCCCCCCCAGACCCTCACGGATCCCACTGGGCCTCCCCAAACCCGGTGGGGGTCCCCCCAGGAACGCCTCGCTGGGCGTGGTGACGCTGCGGGAGCTGGACGGGCTGTTCCGGGCGTCCGACTGTCGCCACTTCAACCGCACCGAGTCCCTGCGGTGGGTGGGGGGCGCGGGGGGGGGCTGAGGGGGACGGGGGAGTTGGGGGTCACGGGGGACAGAGGGGGGGCTGGGGGGGAGGACTAGGAGGATTGGGGGGGTCACAGAGGGCTGGGGGGGGTGATGGGAGGATTGGGGGCGGGAGCTGGGGGGGTCCCCGTGAGCCCCCCTGGTCCCACTGACCCCCACCCGGCCCCCCCAGGCTGGCGGACGAGCTCAGCGGGTGGGTCCGGCGCCACCAGATCGACCGACGGAAACCGGGGTCCCCTCCCCGGCCCCCCCGCAGCCAGGTGTGGGGGGGGTCCCAGGGTGGAGTTGTCCCGGGGGGGTCCCAAGGGGCTCTGGGGACTCTCGGTGGCCACTGGGGGGTCTCGGGGATTTGTGGGGGTCCCTGGGGAGTCTCCACGGGTGTCCAGGGGGGCTGGGGGGCGGCCTGTAACATCCCAGGGAGTTCTTTGGGGGTCCTGGTGCACTGGGTGGTTGTTGGGGGGGTCCTTGGGGTTGGGGGGTCCCTGGGAGGGTTGGGGGGGCTGTTCTGGAAGACTCGGGGGGGTTCTTGAGGGGTCCTTTCCCCCCCTGACCCCCCTGGGGCAGTTTCAGGCTTCGCCCCCCTGGAAGGCGCCAGCCTCCTCCCGCCTCATCCCGGCCACCCCCCCCCACCCCGAGAGGTGAGAGACCCCCGAGCGTGCCCCCCCCTGTACCCCCAAACCCCTCCCCGTGCCCCCAAACCCCCCCTGTACCCCTAAACCCCCCTGTGCCCCGAACCCCCCATGTCCCCTCAAACTCCCCACCTCCCCCTGAACCCCCAACGCCACCCCTTTCCACCCCAACCCCCCCCAGCCTCTGCCCCCCCCACCTGACCCCCCCCATGTCCCCCCAGGGCCCCCCCGGGGCAGCTCCAGCTCTACCGCCCCGACCGGGCTGAACCCCATTTCCTGGCCGCCATCGACCGCCGCGAGGACACCTTCTACGTCGTCTCTTTCCGGCGGGTACGGGGGCCTCAGGGGGGGTCTGGGGGGGCTCAGGGGGTCTGCTAGCGGTGGCGGGGGTCCCCAACACCCTGTCCCCCCCCCAGGACCACCTCCTGCTGCCGGCCATCAGCCACAACAAGACGTCGCGGCCGAAGATGTCCCTGGTGATGCCGGCAGCCGCCCTCAACGGTGAGCGGGGACCCCCAGCCCCCCCTGTGTCCCGGGGGGGGCCCCCATGTCCCGAGGGGGGTCCCCATGTCCCGGGGGGGCCCCCCCGTTGTACGTCCTCCCACCCCAAGGGGGGCCCACATAATGTTTGGGGGTGTCCCAAGGTCCTCAGGCTCCCACCCGTGTACCCAGGGGATCCCATGTCCAAGGAGGGGGGTCTCTGGGGGGGTCTCATCACCCCAAAGGGGTCCCTCATCATTCTGGGGGGGTCCCTGTTTTCTTGGGGCTCCCTGTGCGGGGGGGGGGGCGGCAGCTGGGTCACCCTCTTTCCCCTGGGGGATCCCATTGCCTGGGGGGGGTCCTTGTTGCCCTTGGGGGCTCAGCATCGCTGGGAGTGTCCCCCTTGCCCTTGGGGGGGGTCCTCGTTGCCCTTGGGGGGGGTCCCCATTGCCATGAGGGGGGCTCACAGTGACCGGGGGGGGTCCCCATTGTCCCGGGGGGCTCCCTGTTGCCCTTGGGGGGCTCACGGTCACCTGGGGGGAGTCCCCATCACCCTGGGGGGGTCCCATCTCACTGGGGGTTCCCCCTTTTCCTGGGGTCCCCTTGTTCCCGGGGGGGTCCCCTTGTCCCCGGAGGGGTTTCCTCTGCCCTGGGGTCCCCGACTGACACCCCCCCCCCAGAGAGCCTGTCCGGGCGTGGGCGGGGCCTGGAGGCCATGATGCAGGTGGACTGCGAGGTGATGGACACGCGCGTCATCCATGTCCGCCGCCGGCCCCCCCCCGCCAACCGCAGCCGGGCGCCCGCCCCCCCCCGCGGCCCCCGCCGCCCCCGCACCCTCTACCTGGGGGCTGGCGGGTAGCCCCGCCCCTCGGCGGCAGGCCCCGCCCCGGGGCAAAGCACTGTCTGTGGGAACCAAGGCGGGGGTCAAGCCCCGCCCCCCGGAGTAAACCCCGCCCATTGGGCAATCGAAAGCCCCGCCTCTTGGGAACAAGCCCCACGTGCCAGGGATCAAGCGCTGTTCACTGCGGTGGTAGCCCCGCCCACTAGGGAGCCAGCCCCGCCCTCTGGCTGCTCGCAGGGGGTGGAGCCTTCCCCACTTGGCAAGCCCCGCCCCCTTCATGAGGCCACGCCCCATGGAAGCACTTACCCCGGGGAGCCCCGCCCTCTATTCTCCCTTAAAGGGGCAGAGCCCTCGCTCCGGCACCCCCCCCCCTGCCCCGGGGCCGTTTTCTACCCAGATCAATAAAAAATGGGAAAAAATTGAAAAAATAGATTTTCGTCTGTGGGGGAGGGAGGGGGGAGCCCCCACCCATTTCTGCTTCATTTCGGATGCCCCAAAACAGACTCGAGGAGGGGAGCAGCTTTAATTGGAGTTTGGGGGGGCCCCTGCAGCACCTGAGGGGATCCCGGGGGTCCCGGAGCCCCCCAGCCCTGCGTAGCCCCCCCGGGATCAGACACTGAGCAGCCAGAGGAAGAAGGCAGCAGCGATGAAGAGGAAGATGGAGTCCAGCGAGCCCGGGGGGGGGTCCCCAGCGTCCCCTGCGGGGGGGGGGGTCACCCTCAAATCCCCTGTCAGTGGGGGGAGCCCCGGGACACCTCCACTTGGAGGGGGGACCCCGAAACATCCCCCTGGGAGCACCCCAAGATCGGGATGGGAAAGGCCCCCATCCCTGGGGGGGGTGCTGGGGGGTCCCTGGGGGTGTTTTGGGGTTCCTGGGGGCACATGGGGGGTCCCTGGGGGGTATCTAGAGCCCCCCGGGGTGCTAGGGGGTCCCTGGGGGTGTTTTGGGGTTCCTGGGGGCACGTGGAGGGGGTCCCTGGGGGGTATCTGGAGCCCCCCGGAGCGCTGGGGGGTCCCTGGGGGTGTTTTAGGATTCCTGAGGGCACGTGGGGGGGTCCCTGGGGGGTATTTGGAGGCCCCCGGGGTGCTGGGGGGTCCCTGGGGGTGTTTTGGGGTTCCTGAGGGCACGTGGGGGGGCCTTGGGGGGTATTTGGAGTCCCCCAGAGCACTGGGGGGGTCCCTGGGTGATATTTGGAGCCCCCCGGGGGTCTTTGGTCCCAAGGAGATACCGGGAAGGTCCCTTGGGGTGCACAAGGGGTATTGGGGTCCCCAGGGGGGTCTCGGGGTCCCCAGGGACGTACCTGCGCCGGCAGTGGGGGGCTGCGGGGTGGTACTGAAGAAGGCGAAGGGAAACGCCCCGAAGCCAAAGGCCACGTGGAAGCCGCTGGTGGAGCCGGTGGGGGGCACCTGGGGGGGCCGGGGACACGGGGGGGCTGCATCACCGGGGTGGGTGTATGGGGGGGGCACTTGGGGGGGGCTGGGTCGCCCGGGGGGGGACACGTGGGGGGGCCTGGGGCAGTCAGGGGTGGGGGGAGTGCGGGGGGGGGCACACGGGGGGCTGCATCGCCTGGGGGGATGGGGGGAGGAGTCACTGTGGCACTTGGGGGGCTGGGGGGGCACTTGGGGGGCTGGGGGGTGGGATGTGCTGAGGGGCTGCTGTGGGGGCAGGGGGATGGGGGGGGTCCGTGGGGCAGGGGGATGGGAGGGGGCTGCTGTGGGGGCAGGGGGTCACTCACCCCCTGGCTCTCGGGCTCCGGGCGCTGCCCCCGGGGTCGGGGGGGGGTCTCCAGCCTGGGGGGGGTAAGGGGAGGGGGAACAGGCCCTCCGCACCCCATAGCGGTGCCCCGGAGCCCCCATAGCCCCCCCAGCACCCACCCCTCTTGCCCACCCCACAGCACCCAACCCACACCCCCTGGGCCCCCCCAGCCCCTGCCCCACGTCCCCTCCCTCTTGCGGTGCCCTGTGTCCCCTCGTGATCCCCCCCCCGGGTCACAGCCCCCCATAAACCCCCCTCCATAGCCCCCCCCGCATCCCCAACCCCCCCGGCCCCCTCGCCAGAGCTCCTGTCTGCCCACATCCACCCGTCCACCTCACCAGGGGTCCCAGCCCCCCATGACCCCCCCAGCCCCCCCAACCCCTCACTGGGGGTCCCAGCCCCCCCAGCCCTCCCCAACCCCTCACCAGGGGTCCCACCCACCCCCCAGCCCCCCTCACTGGGGGTCCCAGCCCCTCCCAGCCCCCCTCACCGGAGGTCCCAACACCCCCCAGACCCCCTCACCAGGGGTCCCAGCCCCCCCCCAGCCCCCCTCACTGGGGGTCCCAGCCCCCCCCAGCCCTCCCCAACCCCTCACCAGGGGTCCCACCCGCCCCCCAGCCCCCCTCACTGGGGGTCCCAGCCCCTCCCAGCCCCTCCCAGCCCCCCTCACCGGAGGTCCCAACACCCCCCAGACCCCCTCACCAGGGGTCCCAGCCCCCCTCAGCCCTCCCCAACCCCTCACCAGGGGTCCCAGTCCCCCCCAGCCCTCCTCTCCGGAGGTCCCAACACCCCCCAGACCTCACCGGGGGTCCCGGCGGGCACTGTCCCGCCCGTAGAGGGGCACGACGGTGTCGCGGCTGATCGCAGCCCCACAGACGGCGCAGCGGGGCTGTGTCAGCAGCCACTGCGGGACCCACAGCGCTGCCCCACAGCACAGGGACCCCAGCCCCACAGGGGGGCACCCCACGCCTGTGGGTGCGGGCAGCCGTGCCCCGCACCCCGGCATTCCCTGCCCCACGTCAGGGGCCCCCAGCCCCCCCAGTTTGGGGGTCGCTCACCTGGTGCAGGCAGGGCAGCTGCAAGGGGGGGACCCGGTGTCAGCACCCCACGGCCCCGCAGCCCACCCTATAGTCCCCATACCCCCTGTAAAGCCCCCCAGACCCACAGTCCCCCCCATAGACCCCATCGCCCCCCCAGCTCACCCTATAGCCCTGCCAGCCCCCATAACTCACCCCATAGCCCACCCCGTAGCCCCCTATACCTCCTCACAGCCCCTCACAGCCCTGCCAGAGACCCCACAGCCTCCTATAGCTCACCCTGTAGCACCCTATAGTCCCCCCAACCTTACAGCACCCTCCGTAGTTCACCTTATAGTACCCTATAGCCCCCCATACCCCCCAGACCCACCCTAGACCCCATAGCCCCCCTGAGATCACCCTGTAGTCCCCTATAGCCCCCCCTAGACCCCATAGCCCCCCCAGAGATCACCTTGTAGTCCCCTATAGCCCCCCCACACCCCCTATAGCCCGCCCTAGACCCCATAGCCCCCCCAGAGGTCACTCTATAGCACCCTATAGCCTCCCATACCCTCCCTAGACCCCCCCAGACCCCATAGCTCCCCCATAGCTCACTCTATAGCACCTTATAGCCTCCCGTACCCCCCATAGACCCCATGGCCCCGCCAGAGGCCACTCTATAGCACTCTATAGTCCCCCACGCTCCCTATAGCCCCCCTAGACCCCATAGCCCCCCCATAGCATCCTATAGCACCCTGTAGCCTCCCATACTCCCCCTAGACCCCCCCAGACCCCATAGCCCCCCATAGCTCACCCTATAGCCCCCCCATACCCCCCACCCCACAGCCCACCCCAGTGTCCCCTGGCCCAAGCCCCGCCCCTTGCCCCGCCCCCGCCCCGCCGGCCCCGCCCCTCACCAGTACAGGTGCCCGCAGCGGCCAATCACGGCGTCGCGCGCGGGCTCCAGGCAGAGGTTGCAGGCGAAGGCGCCGCCGCCGCCGCCGCCGCGGTTTGGCCCCTCGGGGCCCCCGTCCGGCGCCGCCGCGCCCGCCGCCATCTTCGGCCTCCGCGCGGCCCCGCCCGCCCCGCCCCGCCGCGCCTCATTGGTCGCCCCGCCCGCCAGTCAGCGCCTGCGGGCCTTCCGCCCCTTCTACGGGCGGTGGGGCGCGGAGTCCCGCCCCCCAGGTGGGCGGTGCTCGTTTGGCGCGTCGCTATTGGGTGGCGCGATCAGCAATCAAACCCGCTGGCTCCTCCTCCCGGCAACGGGGCGGGGCGGCCGCTTTCTATTGGCCCAGCTCGGCGCCGCTCACGTACTCCTGCAGGGCGGTGCCCTCAGCGGGCGCGATGGCCGGAGCTGATTGGCCGCGCCGCCTTAACGGGCCGCCGGCCGCCCAATCAGCGCGCGGGCCGGCTCCCGCCTTCCCGCCGTCCCTTCGGCGGGCGGAACAAGATGGCGGCGGCGTTGCCGTGGCGACGCGCGGTCCCGCCCACCCCCATCCACCGCCATGCCTGGTTGCCACGGGAACGGCGCAGGGCGGGGGGCGGGACGCGCGGCCGGCGCGGCCGGCGCTCATTGGCTGTCAGAGCCGCCCGTCAGCGACGCCGCTTCCGCTGCCGCCGCCGCCGGGAAGGGCCCGCGCCGCCGCCGCAGCCGCCGCCCCGCCCGGCCCCGCCCGGTACCGGGAATCGGGGGCGGGGGGACAGGGGGGCGCGGGGGGGCGGGGCCGGCGCCCGGGGGGTCGCGGGGGCTCCCGGGGGGTCCCGGGGGGGGTCGGGGGTCCCGGGGGAGGGGCGGGGGCCCGCGAGCCGGGGCGCGGCCTGGGCCGGGGGGGGCCGCCTCGCGCTTCGCGCCTCACGCCTCGCGCCCCACGCGCCGCCCGGCCCCGCCCGGCCCCGCCGCCGCCCACGGGCCCCACGGGCGGCCCCGCCCGACCCGGCGTGGGAGGGAGCCGGCCCGGCGGCGCCCCACGGCCCGGGGTGGGGCCGCGGGGGGGTCCCGGGGGGCGGCAGGTGCCCGGGGTGAGGTGGGGGGCCCGGAGGGTTTGGGGCTAAAGGTGGGGGTTGGGTCCCTGCGGGGGGTTGGGGTCAGACAAAGGCGTCGGGGGGCGTTTGGGGACGGGCGTGGGGGTCCCGGGGAGGTCCGGGGTCCCGGGCGGGTCCCGGGGGGGTCCCGGGGGGGTGGGTCCCAGCAGGATTTGGGCAGCCCCGAGGGGTTTGGGGGTCCTGGGGGTGTCTGGGGGTTCCGGAGAGAGGGTTGGGGGTCCTGGGGAGGGTCTGGGGGTCCCGGGGGTGTTTGGGGATCCCGGGAGGGGCTTGCGGGTCCCTGGGGAGGGTGGATCCCAGCAGGGTTTAGGCATCCCCGTGGGGTCTGAGGGTCTCGGGGGTGTTTGGGGGTTCCAGGTGGGGTCTGGAGGTCCCAGGGGGGTTTGGGGGTGCGGGGGGGGTGGTGTCTGGGGGTCCCGGGGATGTTTGGGGGTTCCAGGTGGGTTCTGGGGGTCCCGGGGTGTTCGGGGCTCCAGGGTGGGTCTGGGGGTCCCAGGGAGGTCTGGGGGTCTCGGCGGTGTTTGGGGGTTCCAGGTGGGGTCTGGGGGTGTTTGGGGGCCCCGGGGGGTCCCGCACCCGCCCTGACGGCCGCCGCCCGCAGGCGCCATGGAGGTGACGGTGGGGACGGCGGCGCTGGCGCTGGCGCTGCTGCTGCTGCCGGTGCTGTACGAGCGCAGCGGGTCCTTCCGCTTCTTCTGCAAGATGGGCTTCTACAACGGCTGGATCCTGCTGCTGGCGCTGGTGGCCATCCCGCTCTGCGCCCTGCGGGGCCGCGACGTCGAGAACATGAAGTAGGGCCGGGGGGGACGCGGGGGGACGTGGGGACACGGGGGGATGTGGGGCTGGGCCACCCCCTTCCTGGGGTTCCGGGATGTGAAATTCAGGGGGACGCAGGGATGTGGGGCGGCGTTTGGGGTGTGCGGGGGTGGCCGTGGGGCGGCGCCGTCACCGCCTGTCCCCGGCCAGGATCATCCGGGGGTTGATGCAGCACGTGAAGCACCTCTACGGGATCCGGATGGCGGTTCGGGGCGCCCAGCACTTCCCCCCCCGGCAGCCCTACGTCGTCGTCAGCAACCACCAGAGCTCCCTCGACCTGCTGGGTACGCCCGCCCCACGGCCCCGTCGGAGCCGGAGCTCCCTCAGTCCCCTGGGTGCTCCCGCCCTGGTTGCCTGGCCCCCAGCTCCCCCTGGCAGCCCCCTGCCCCACGGCCACCCTCCGACCCCTGCTGCCCAGCCCCACGGCTGCCCCACGGCCGATGCGGCCCCCAGGGGTGATGGAGGCACTGCTGGAGCGGTGTGTGCACGTAGCCGGCCCCGTAGCCGCTCCCCCTGGCCCTAAAGCCGCTCTCCCCAGCCCCGTAGCCCCCCCTCGGCCCCATAGCCACCCCATAGCCGCTCCCCCCGGCCCCCCGGCTAACGGCAGCCCCCAGGGATGATGGAGGTGCTGCCGGACCGCTGCGTGCCCATCGCCAAGCGGGAGCTGCTCTACATGGGGGCCGTGGGGGTGGCCTGCTGGCTCGGCGGCATCATCTTCATCGACCGCAAGCGGACGCACGACGCCATCAGCGTCATGGCGGAGGCCGCCCACACCATGCTCAGCCAGGACGTGAGTGGGGCTGCCGGGGGGCCGTGGGGGGGCTGGGGGGGGGCCTTGTGTCAGGCTCGGCATCCTGTGGGGCAGTCCCAGCTGACCCCCCCTCGCCGGGGGGTGCCCCCCGTCTCCCCCCCACCCAGGTCCGGGTGTGGGTCTTCCCCGAGGGGACGCGCAACCACAGCGGCTCCATGCTGCCCTTCAAGCGGGGCGCCTTCCACCTCGCCGTCCAGGCCCAGGTACGGGGGCTGCTGTGGGGCGGCCGTGGGGCGGCCGTGGGGCGGCCCCCCTCACCCCCCCGCCTGCCCCCCAGGTCCCCGTCGTCCCCATCGTCATCTCCTCCTACCAGCACTTCTACAGCAAGCAGGAGCGGAGGTTCACGGCCGGTGAGGGGCCGCGGACCCGGGTCGGGGGGGGTCTGGGGGGTGCGTGGGGCACGAGGGGAGTGGGGAGAGGTCCGTGGAGGGGGGCTGGGGGGAGACATGGGGCTAGAGGGAACCTGGGGGGTACGTGGATGGGGGATGGGGGGGGTACGTGGGTCTGGGAGTGCTATGGGGGGGCATTGGGGCACGTGAGGAGTCTAGGGGGTACCTGGAGGGGCGGCTGGGGGGGCACATGGGGGCTCTGGGGAGATAGGTGTGGGTCTGGGGGCCACGTGGGTTATGTGAGAGGAGGTTTGGGGGTGCTAATGGGGGGCTGTGCCCACGTGGGGGGCTGTGGGGTACATGGAGGAGGGTGCATGGGGCTCTTGGGGGATCTTGGGGAGGCCCACGTCCAGGAGGGTCTGGGTGGGCTTCGGGGCAGCTGTGGGGCAGCTGTGGGGCGCCCCCCGACCCCCCGCCCCCAGGGCAGTGCGTGATCCAGGTGCTGCCCCCGCTGCCCACCCGGGGGCTGGGCCCGGCCGACGTCCCGGCGCTCACCGAGCGGGTCCGCGCTGCCATGCTGGAGGCCTTCGAGGCGCTCTCGGCCGAGCTGTGCCCCACGGCGCCGCCCCCCGCCCCCCAGTGACCCGCCCCACGGCCGCCCGCTGCCCCATGGCGCCGCCCGGCCCCACGGCGGCGGGACAGGGGCTGACCCTGACGTGGAAGGGGACTGAGCCACCAGCGGGGCGCGGGCTGAGCCACGCCTAGAACATGGACTGACACGTGGCGGGGCACGGACCCGCGAGTAGGACGCGGACCGACGCGGGCCGGGGCGTGGCGCGACCCTCGGCGGGACCTATAGGAAGGGCGTGGCCTGACCCACGGCGGGACTTAGCGGAAGAGCGGGGCGTGGACCGACCCCGAAGTGGGGCTCGGTGCGACCCACGGAAACGCGTGGACTGACCCACGGCGGGAGCTGTAGGAAGAGCTCGGTCAGACCCACGGCAGGACGCGCGGCGGGGACCTGCTCCGACCCACGGCGGGACCCACGGAGCGCTCACGGAGGGACCCATAGCGGGACCATGGTATGACCCACGGCGGGACCCCCACGGACCGACCCACTCCAGACCCCCGCGTTGGGGGGGTACCCTCGGACCGACCCACTCCAGACCCCCGCGTTGGGGGGGTACCCTCGGACCGACCCACTCCAGACCCCCGCATTGGGGGGGTACCCATGGACTGACCCACTCCAGACCCCCGCGTTGGGGGGGTACCCTCGGACCGACCCACTCCAGACCCCCGCATTGGGGGGGTACCCATGGACCAACCCACTCCAGACCCCCGCGTTGGGGGGTACCCATGGACCAACCCACTCCAGACCCCCACATTGGGGGGGTACCCTCGGACCGACCCACTCCAGACCCCCGTGTTGGGGGGGTACCCTCGGACCAACCCACTCCAGACCCCCGCGTTGGGGGTACCCTCGGACCGACCCACTCCAGACCCCCGTGTGGGGGTCCCAGGGACTGACCCACGGCTCCTGGGGGGGCGCAGGGCTGACCCCCCGCCATGGCCGGTGCCATTTGGGGACTGGGGGGCCGTGGGGCATTGGGGGGGAGTGGGTGCTGATTGGCTGCCAGAACAGGCTCCGCCCCCTTTTTAGGGGGCGACACTGCGTATTTATTGGGGGGGGGGGTGGATTTTGCCAAATTTCCCTCGTGGCCCCGGCTCGGGGCCCCCCCCCGCTTTTAATAAAACCCCCCCCCCAGTCGTGGCGCCTCGTGATGTCACGGCGGCTGAGCGACGATGTCATCAGGGGATGGGAATGATGTCAGCGTTGGGTTTTGTACCCGAAGCCGTTCCTCCCGCCCCCGCAGTCACCTGAGGGGGAGACACGGGGGTCAAGGGAGAGGGTGGGGGGTCCTTGTGTGGCCTGGGGTGTTCTCTAGGGGTTTTGGGGGGCTCCTGGGGGGGTCTTGGGGGCTTGTGAAGGGACATGGGGGTCCTATGGGTGTCTTGGAGAACTCCTGGGGGGTCCCGGGGTGCCCCTGGGGGGTCTGGGGTGCCCCTGGGGGTCATGGGCTGCCATAGTGGTCCCAGGGGCTCCTGGAGGGTTGTGGGTGGGGGTCCTGAAGGGCCGCGGGGGGTCGCAGGGGTGTGGGCTGGCCCTGGGGGTCCCCTCGGGCCCGGGGGGCACTCACAGGCCCCCAGTCGCTCCTCCAGGTCCATCAGCTGCTCCCCCAGAGCCTCCACCCGGTCCAGGTGCCGCAGGGGCCCCCCCAGCACCTGCCCCACACGGGGGGGATCAGGGGGGCCCCCAGTCCCCCCAGACCCACCCCACATGCTGGGGGGGAGGGGGAGCCCCTCCAGCACCCACTTATGGGGCACAGGGGGCCCCCAAACACCCCCCACTCCCCCTGGCTCTACCTGCTCCAGCGCCGCCATCCGCTCCTGCAGCGCCTTCAGCTGGGCCCCGAGGGGCTGCGGGGGGGGCGCTGGGGGGGCGGGTGGCCCCATGGAACCCGGGCGTCCGGGACCCCCAATGCCCCCCTCGCGTCCGGGGAGACCCCACGCCCCCTCCCACCCCCCCCAGGGGACCCAGGTGTCTGAGACCCCACCCCCATGGACCCCGGTGTCCCCTCCCACGGCCCCCAGGGACTCAGGTGTCTGGGACCCCCCCACACATGGACCCGGGCGTCCCCATGCCCCCTCCCACACCCTCTGGAGACCCAGGCGTCCAGGGGGTCCCCACAGATGGACCCAGGCATCCGGGGGGTCTCCACACCCCCTCCCACACCCCCCGGGACCCAGGCGTCTTGGGGCGTCCCCACACCCCCTCCCACCCGCCCTGGGGACCCAAGGGTCCAGCCCCGTCTCTGAGCCCCCCCGGACCCCCGGCTCACCCCGCTGGCAGACGAGGCCGGGCCGCAGCACCCGCCGCTCCACCCGCCGCGAGGCCACCCGGTACGTGGTGCTGGGGGCACCCGCGTGGGACCCCGGCGCCCGGGCCCCACACGCCCCCCAGGAGCCCCCACCCCACAGGGACCCCAGTGCCTCTGCTGCCTCCCAGGGGACCCAGGTGCCCAGGACCCCCCACCCACAGGGACCCCCAAGGGGCTCCCACTCCCCCCGCTCCAGGGACTCGGGTGTCTGGACACCCCGCCCATGGGGACCCAGCCCCCTACCCCCCATGGGGACCCAGGTGCCCGGGACCCCCCCCACCCACAGGGACCACCCAGGGCCTACCGCTCCCCCAGGGGGGACCCAGGCGACCGGGACCTCCCCAGCCCGAGGATCCAGGTCTCCAGACCCCCCCCCAACCACAGGGACCACCCAGGGGCTCCCACTCCCCCCCCTCCCAGGGACCCAGGTGTCTCCCCCCCCCCCAATGGGGACCCAGGTGCCGGGGACCCCCCCACCCACAGGGACCCCCCCAGGGCCTACTGCCCCCCTCCATGGGGACCAAGGTGCGTGGGACCCCCCCAGGCACAGGGACCCCCCCGGGGCTACCGCCCCCCTCCCCGGAGACCCAGGCCCCTTCCCCTCCCCATGGGGACCCAAGCATCCGGGACCCCCCACCCACAGGGACCCCCCCAGGGGCTCCCACTCCCCCCTCTCCCAGAGACCCAGGTGTCCACCCACCCCGCCACGGGGACCCAGGTGCCCGGGACCCCCCCAACCCGAGGATCCAGGTCTGCAGCCCCCCACCCCACAGGGACCCCCCGGGACCCCCGTGCCCGCCCCCGGGTACCGGTAGGTGCTGCAGACGCGGCCCCCGCAGAGGGTCAGGTAGGGCCGGTGCTGGGCCTGGGCGAAGGTCTCGCTCTGGGGCTGGGGCACCCACTGCAGGCGGTGGGCGCAGCCCCCCCCGCTGCGGGGCGGGTCAGTGCGGCACCCCACGGGGAACCCCCCCCGGGAGCTCCCAGGATGCCCCAGAGGGCTTTCCTGGGACTCCCCTGCCCCACGGGGACCCCCCCCAGGGGATCCCCCTGCCCTCCCGGGACCACCCCGGGACCCCTCACCTCTCCGGGGATCCCCCCCACGGGATCCCCCTGCCCCCCAGGACCCCCCACCTCTCCGGGGACCACCCCAGGGGATCCCCCTGCCCCCCAAGACCCCCCCGGGATCCCCCACCTCTCCGGAGGCCCCACCCGGGACCCCCCCGGGACCCCTCACCTCTCCAGAGACCACCCCAGGGGATCCCCCTGCCCCCCGGGACCCCCACAGGACCCCCCACCTCTCCGGGGACCACCCCAGGGGATCCCCCTGCCCCCCAGGACTCCCCCGGGACCCCCCACCTCTCCGGAGACCCCACCCGGGACCCCCCCGGGACTCCTCACCTCTCCAGGGCCCCCCCCGGCAGCGCGACCCCCAGGGCAGCCCCCCACAGCAGGACGGCCAGCATGCCTCGGCGGCGGGGACCCGAGTGTCCGGGAGCGGCCGGCCCCCTCCCCGGGGCCCCGCGCGTGGGGGCGGCCCCCCCGCCCCACAAAGGCCCCTTGTCCCGGCGGGGACGGGGGCGTCGGGGGCCGGTGACCCCGCGGGGGTGGCACAGGCGCCGCTTTGTGCTGGGCCGGACGGGCCCCCCCGGAGCCGAGGGGCCCCCGGAGCCGAGGGGCGGGGGGACATGGGGGACGTGGAGGTCCCCGCGGGGCGGGAGGACACGGGGGACACGGACATCCCCGCGGGGCGGGGGCACACGGGTGGGGGGGTCCCCGCCCCAGCCCTTTGACAGACATTTTTTTTCTCTCCATCACCCCAATTTTATGGAGGTGTTTTGCGTCGGCGCCGCTGGATGCGGCCCCGGGGTTGGGCCGTGGGACCCCGAACCGCGCTGACGGCCCCACCCGGGACCCCCGCCTCACCCTGGGGCCCGCCCATCCACCCGGGGACTCCCCATCCACCAGGACCCTCATCCACCCGGGGAACACTCACCGGGGACCCCCCCATCCACCCGGGACTCTCATCCACCCGGGACCCCCCGCCGGGGGCCCCCATTCACTGGCGACCCCCGCCCCAGTGAAGCCCCCCCGGGGCTTTCCCCCAGGGCTCCGGGGGGAACCGGGCTGCGCGAGCCTTTGGGGTCCCCCCCAGCCCCCCGCGATGGGGGGAGCGGGGGTGTTTGCGCTCGTGTCCCGCGGGGGTCGCGCGTGGGGCGGGGGGCGGGATGCGGGGGGCGGCGGGGGTTGGGCTTCCTGGGTCAGCGCCGCCACCGCCGCCTCCATTGTCCGCGGGGCCGCGCCGGCAGCGGCGGGAGCGGGAGCGGGAGCGGGAGCGGACCCCGGGCGGGGCAGCCCCGCAGCCCCCAGCCCCGGGGCGGGCGGCAGCATCATCCCCCGCCCCCCCGCCCGGGCTCTGCCCCAGCGCAGGTACCGGGGGGTCTCACGCCCCCCCCTCCGCGGGTACCGGGGGTCTTACGCGCCCCACACCCGCGGTACCGGGGTCTCACTCCCACCCCAGCGCAGGAACCGGGTGTCTCTCACACTCCCCCCCCATCCGCGGCTACCGGGGGGGTCTCACCCCTCCCTGCACCTCCGTGGGTACTGGGGGTCTCACACCCCCCCTCCGCGGGTACTGGGAGCCTTACGGCCCTCGCCCCCCGCCTCCAGTGCAGGAACCAGGGGGGGTCTCAAGCCCCCGCCCAGCGCAGGAACCAGGGGGGGTCTCACTCCCACCCCCCCGCCCCCACCCCGCCGCAGGAACCAGGGGTCTCCCCCTCCCCGGGGGGGGGCTCAGCGGGATGCGGTGCCTGGGGTGACGGCCCCAGCCCTGGCCATGTCCCCCCGCAAGGCCAGGCGGGCCGGGGGGCAGCCCCCCGAGGGGGAGACGGCGGCAGCGGCCCCCCTCCACACCTCCCCGGGCATCCGCAAGCGCAAGGACTTCGTGGCACAGCCGGGGGGGCGGGCGGAGGAGAGCCCCAACATCTGCGTGGAGTGCGGGCAGAGCTTCGCCCAGAGCTCCGGCCTCGCCAGCCACCGCCGCAGCCACGCGGCCGCGCGGCCCCACCGCTGCCCTGACTGCGGCAAGAGCTTCGGCGTCAGCTCCAGCCTCAGCCGCCACCGCCGCATCCACACCGGCGAGAAGCCCTTCGCCTGCCCCGACTGCGGCAAGAGCTTCAGCGACAAGTCCAACCTCACCCAGCACCGCCGCGTCCACACCGGGGAGAAGCCCTACCGCTGCGGCGACTGTGGCAAGAGCTTCAGCCGCAGCTCCCACCGCAAGAAGCACCTGCGGCACCTCCCTGCCAGCAAGCGCCCGCCGCGCTGCGGCGCCCAACCACGGGACGGGGTGGCCAGTGGCAGCGACGGGCCGGCCAAGGCGCGGCGGAAGGCGTCAGCGCTCAACACGTGTGGCGAGTGCTGGCAGAGCTTCGGCCAGAACGCCGACTTGGTGAAGCACATGCGCATCCACACCGGCGAGAAGCCCTTCCAGTGCGGCCACTGCGGCAAGCGCTTCAGCGTCAGCTCCAACCTCTTCCGCCACCGCCGCATCCACACCGGCGAGAAGCCCTACGCCTGCGCCGACTGCGGCAAGAGCTTCACCGACAAGTCCACCCTCACCCAGCACCGCCGCACCCACACCGGGGAGAAGCCCTACGTCTGCGGCGTCTGCGGGAAGGGCTTCAGCCACAGCTCCCACCACAAGCGCCATGAGAAGATCCACCGCGGGGACGGGCCCCTCCTGGCCTTCGCGCCCCGGCCCCTCTGAGGGCAGCAGGGGCTGCGGCAGTGCTGGTGGTGCCGGGGTGGCTGCCGGAGGGCCCCGGAGGCAGCCCTGGGGGTGCTGCGCCTAGGGGACCCTCTCGCCAAGGGACACCCAGAGCGCCTCATTAGGAAGCCCTTAATTACCTCTTTCTACCTTTGCTCGGCCCGTGGGGGTCTCCTCCCTGGTTTGGGGGGACTCTGCTCGCCCCGGCCCCGCTATCGGGGCCACCTGAGCTCCTGCGGCGGCTGGGGGGTCCCGAAGGTGGAGCCCCCCCGTCCCGTCCCATCCCGTCCCACCCCGGGGGTTTTGCTGTCCCGCAGCCCTGGGGGAATAAATCCCAATGGAAAACCCAGCCCTGGCTCGTCTCTGCCGGAGCCGCCGCCGTCCCGCTGCACCAGTAGCACCAGTTGCTCCAGCACAGTCACTCCCTGTTTCCAGGCAGAGCACCCTAAATGAGGCTTTTTGGGGGGGGGGGTGTCAGAGCAGGGTGGACTCTCTGCACCCCCGCAAGAGGAGGGTCCTCCGGGCTGGGGCAGGAGCCCCCGGCCCCTTCCCGGGGGCGTGGGCAGATTGGGGGGTGCTGGGGGGGGGGGGCACCTGCGGGAACTGGGGTGCACAATCGGGAGAGGGACAAAGGCGGGGAGAGCCCCCTGAAGTTCCCCGCTGCCCAGCTCCGGGAGACCGCGGTGCGGGGGGGAGGGGGTGAAGGGTCGCTGCCCTGGGGGGCTCCTGCCCTGGGGTGCCCCGCGTGGGGGGCGCGGGGCTGGGACCCCCGCGAGTGGCTGCCCGGGGGTGGGGGTGGGGTGTCGGGGGAACGTGGGAATTCGGGGGGGGGGGTTGTCAGGGCGGAGAGGGCTGTCGGGTGTCGGGGGGACTGTCGGGGGGCTGTCAGGTGTCGGGGGGGTGATGTCGGGTGTCGGGGGGGGGCTGTCGGGGCCGGGGCGGGGGAGGATGTCGGGGTTTGAGCTTCCTGGGTCAGGCGCTGCCGCCTCCATTGTCGGGCGGAGCCGCGCGGGCTGCCCGACCCCCCCCACCCCCAGCGCGACCCCCCCCAACCCCCAGCCCGCCCCCCCCCCCCCAGCGCGGCCCCCCCGCAGCCGCCGCCAGGAGCGCGGACCGGGGCCCCCCTGGCCGCCGCAGCACCCCCGCCCCGGGCACCGACACCCCCCCCCGCTCCGCGGCTGCCGGGCCCCCCGCGCCCCCGGCCCTGCGTGGGGCCGGCCCCGGGTGGGGTCTCCCCGGCTGCCCCCGCAACCTGCGGGTGAGCGTGGGTCCCTCGTGGGTTGGAACCTGCCCCCCCCCCCCCGCAAGTTCGCGCTCAGGGGCGAGGCTCCATCCCCCACCCATCCCCCCGAGCGTCCCCAGGGCCCCGCCGAGGGGCCAGGGCTGATCCCCCCCCGGCTGCAGGGCCACCCCAGCATGTCCCCCCGGACGCCCAGAGGTGCCGCGGGCAAGATCCCGGAGAAGAAGAAGAAGCCCCCGAAGAACAAGCGCAAGTCGGAGAAGCCGAAGCGCAGCCCCCGCGCGCCGGAGGAGGAGGAGGAAGCAGCGGCGGCCACCTCCCCACCACCCGCCAAGGGCGAGCGCCCGAATTTGTGCTCCGAGTGCGGGAAGAGCTTCCTGCACGGCTCGGACCTGGTGAACCACCAGCGCATCCACACTGGCGCCAAACCCTTCGTCTGCGGTGATTGCGGCAAGACCTTCCGGCAGAGTTCGACGCTCATCACCCACAGGCGCATCCACACCGGCGAGGCGCCCTACGCCTGCGGCTACTGCGGCAAGAGCTTCCGCGTCAGCTCCAACTTCGTCCGCCATCGCCGCATCCACACCGGCGAGAAGCCCTACCGCTGCCCCGCCTGCGGCAAGAGCTTCACCGACAAGTCCACCCTCACCCAGCACCAGCGCACCCACACCGGCGAGAAGCCCTACCGCTGCGCCGACTGCGGCAAGAGCTTCAGCCGCAGCTCCCACCGCAAGCGGCACCTCCGCAACCCCCCCGCCAAGGGCCGCGGGCGATGCGCCCGCCGCGGCCCCGAGCCACCCCACTCCAAGCCCAAGGAGGCCAAGGGCGGGAAGAAGCCGCCGGCCGCCGAGGTCCCCAACACCTGCGCCGAGTGCTGGCAGAGCTTCGGCCAGAGCTCCGACCTGGTGAAGCACATGCGCATCCACACCGGCGAGAAGCCCTTCGCCTGCCCCCACTGCGGCAAGCGCTTCAGCGTCAGCTCCAACCTCAGCCGCCACCAGCGCATCCACACCGGCGAGAAGCCCTACGCCTGCGCCGACTGCGGCAAGAGCTTCACCGACAAGTCCACCCTCACCCAGCACCGCCGCACCCACACCGGGGAGAAGCCCTACGTCTGCGGCGTCTGCGGGAAGGGCTTCAGCCGCAGCTCCCACCACAAGCGCCACGAGCGGACCCACGCCGGGGAGACCCCCGACACCCTCCTGCCCCTCTGGCCCTGCCCGGCGCAGGGCTTCTAACCGCCGGCGCTGCCGGGGCCGGCGCCGGCCCGAGGAAAACCCTCCTGGAAGCTGCCCCTGGCCCTTTGGCTGGGTCGCACAGACTGAACCGGGACGGCAAATTTTCCGGGTCCACGGGGTTTGAGAGTTACTGTCGGAGCCGCCGTCCGTCCGTCCGTCTGTCCGCTCAGGGCTTGGGCAGCTGCTGCGGCGCCGCCGGGACGAGCCCAGGGCCGGGGGGGACAAATATACAGACCCCCAGCTCCATCGGGACAAATGTGCTCGGGGGGGGGGACACTTGCCCCGAGTGGCCCCCGGGGAGCCCTTTCCAGCAGATTTAACCAAAATCCCCTATTTTCTACCCAATTTTCTTTGAGCCTGGGGTCTCCCACCCTCCCGCTCCTCCAGCGCTAGCACAGCTGCACGGAGCGGGTGGTGGGAGCAGCGGCTCCCCCCTGTAAACGCCTATTAGTGATAATGGTAATAATTATGGTGATTAGTCGTCATGTCTGAAGCAAACCCTGGTCTGAGCGTTGCCTGAATTTGGTTTTTCCCCACTGCTTTGGGTTTCCTGGGGGTAAAAGAAAAAAAAAGAGGCATTTCCCAATTATAAAAAACAAAACCAAACCCAAACTTAATAAAATATTGTCTTTTTTTTGAAGTTGGAGGTTTGGGGTGTTTTCGGAGCAGAGGGAGGCGCGATGGTGCCAGATGCTGACAGCGAGCCGGCCCGTTTGGGACTGAGAGCTGGTTTGGCAGAGAAGGTCCCTGTGTCCCCCCCCAGGCCTGGGGGGGCCGGGACGAGCTGGGTTCCCTCCCTGGAGGGTTTTGGGTGGGTTTTTTTTATTTTTTGGGCATTTCCTCCCCAGGGCTGGGACTGGAGCCATGTGCCCAGTTTGGGGCTGTGGTCTGGGACAGGACGGAGCTGCTGGGATGCTGCGGGGGTCTTTGGGCGGGGGGCGGTGTCTCAGAGGGATGGGGGTCTGGGGCACTAAGGGCGGGTAACAGCCCCAGGACACCCCCACCCATGGGCTCTATTTCAGCCCCATCCCGGGGATTTTGGTGCTTTTGCAATGCGTCTCAGCGGAGCATCCCTGGACCCAGGGAGACGGGGGTGTCTCAGGAGTGTTGTTGGGGGGGGACGGACGAGGGGCCCTGCCCTGCGCCCCTCCCTCTGCCGGGACGGCTCCCGGCTTGGCTGCGTCTGTCCCAGTAGGTGCCGCGCGGCGACGGGGACGACACAGCCGAGGGGCTGCTGAAGCTGGCCAAGGGGAACGCCATCTGCCTCGCCGAAATCCCTCAAGAGCCCCGAAAAAGGGAGTGGTGTGGCCCCCACGGCTCGCAGCGGGGTGGCGGTCGTGGCCCCCCCAGCACTCACCCTGTAGTTCCTCTTATATGAACCCCAGCAAATATATATATATATATATGCACCTGTATTTGGGGGAAGGTGCCCTGAGCATTTTGCAGCGCTGGGGGGGGATTTGCAGCACCGGGGGGGGGATTGCAGCAGGAGTGCGCCCTTGCAGCCCATCACCCCACATTTGACCATCCCGGCGGAAAACCATCTCTCGGCGGTTTTGCAGTCCTGCAGGGAGGGATGTATATAACATATGTATCATCACATATAACATATATATAAAGGACAAGATGCCGAGCCCCGGCACGGGATGGATTTGGGGCCAGGGCCAGGCTCAGCCCGAGGAGACGGTCTCAGCAGGGGGGGATGTGGAGGGGACGCCCAGATGTTTTGGGGCCAGAAGACAAAAATGCCTCTTATTTCAACCGTGGCACCTCTCTCTCTGGAATAATGCCAAGCAGGGATGGCTTTTGCTCTTCCTTTTTAAAGCAGGAACGACAGCAACGTGGCGGGGGACGGGCACTGGCGGACGAGTCCGGTGGCTGCTCTGCTTAAGCTCAGGGAGAAGAGGGAGAGGGAAGCCCGGGCAGGGTAATAACGACAAGAGCCACAAAGCAGAAGTAATTATTCTTCAAATGTTTTTTTGTTAATCTCTTCTACAGCGACACCCGTGCGTGGCAGCCAGGCGACGTGCCCCCCGCCATCCCAGTGGGACACAGCGTGGGGCTGCATGGCAAGAACAAGGCGCTGCGATGCCCTCAGCGGGCACGGATGTGCTCCGGCTCCGAAACAGCCGGGTTCATCCCCGCAGCAAAAGGCAAGTGGGAAGGCGGCCCTCCAGAGCATGAGGGGCACGGCCCCCCGACTCGCCTGTCCTGGGGGTCTCCACGGCAAGACGGATCCTGAGCCGCCGCCAGCTCGAGCACTGCTGCCGCCCGCTGCGTCCCATTGCTACTGGTACCCATCCTACCTACCCAACCGCTACGGCCCCGACCCTCCCCACGTAATCCCACCTACCAGCCTCACGGCTCATCCTACTACACCTTGTCCTACCGGCCCCTCCCACGCGCGAGGCATCCGGCCCCGGCAGCGCCGGCCACGCCGAGCCCCCCTAGCAGGGCTGGCTGGGGTAGGGCCAGAGGGGCAGGAGGGAGACGGGGTTTTGCCCTGCGTGGGTGCGCTGGTGCCGCTTGTGGTGGGAGCTGCGGCTGAAGCTCTTGCCGCAGTAGGCACAGGCATAGGGCTTCTCCCCCGTGTGGATGCGGCGGTGCTGGGTGAGGGTGGACTTGTCGGTGAAGCTCTTGCCGCAGTCAGCGCAGGCGTAGGGCTTCTCGCCGGTGTGGATGCGCTGGTGGCGGATGAGGTTGGAGCTGACGTTGAAGCGCTTCCCGCAGTGGGGGCAGGCATAGGGCTTCTCCCCGGTGTGGATGCGCATGTGCTTAACCAGGTCCGAGTTCTGGCTGAAGCTCTGCCAGCACTCGGCGCAGGTGTTGGGGATGGCCACGGCCGGCGGCTTCTCGCCACCGGGGCCGTCCCGCCGCCGGCGCCTCCCTGGGGGGCTGGCAGGGGGCTGCTTGGGGCGGCCAAAGCTCTTCCCGCAGTCGATGCACTTGTAGGGCTTCTGGCCGGGGGGGCGTGGGGCTGGGTTGGTGGTGGTGGTGCCCACCTCCTTCCCGCAGTCCCGGCAGCTCTGCGGGCTCCCGCTGGTGTGGGCGCGCCGGTGCCGCAGCAGGTTGGCGCTCAGGCCGAAGCTCTTGCCGCAGTCGAGGCAGGCGAAGGGCTTCTCCCCGCCATGGCTGCGCCGGTGTGCCAGCAGCGCGGCGCTCTGTGCGAAGCTCTTGCCGCACTCCACGCAGATGTTGGGGTGCTCCCCGGCGGAGGCACGCTGCCGCATGACCGTCTCCTTGCGCTTCCGTCCCCCGCGCCCGCGGCCCCCCGCCTCGGCCTCGCCGCCATCCCGGGGGGCCGGCTGCCCCTCCGCCCGGCCCTGGCCCCTCGGGGGCCTGCCGTGTTCGGACTGGGGGGCTGCGGACCCTCTGCAGCGCTTCGGCGACATGGCGGGGGGCTCCCCGAGCCGGGGGCGTCCCCGTGCCGTCCCCACCTGCGGCGACAAGGGGAGAAGCCAAACGTGAGTCGCTCCCCCTGAAAGGCCGCGTTGGGGGATGCCCACCCTCCGGCACCCCCCAGCTCGGGGCGCCCGAGCGGCCACGAGCCCTGGCAGCCCCCACAGCGAGGACGAACCCGGGACGGGTCGGGGCTGGCTTTAGGGAGGGAAATTCCGAGTCCAGCCTTTCCTGGGGCCCTCGAGGCGCCGGTGCCCGGCTTCAAGGGGCCTCGGCGCTCCGGCGGCGTGCCGAGTCGCCGGGGCGGTTCGCCCGGGCTTGGCGGTGCGCGGTGCTGCGGGAGCAGCCCAGGCCGGCTGGCGGCGGCAGGGACGTGCCAGGGAGACGCCGCGACTCGGCTCGGGGGCAGCGGGAACCTCCCTGGCGCCCCAAATGGCGCCTGGCGGCCCGGCTTCGCGGCGAGGCCCCCGGCCCCAGCACGCACAGGGCCCCCGGCCCCTCGACGCCGGGCCCCTCGACCCCCAGGCCCCGGCCCCACCACGCACAGGACCCCCGGCCCCTCGACCCCCCCAGCCCGGCCGCTCTCCGGGCCCCGGCGCCGCCAGGCGAGGCCGGGCCGGCCCCGCGAGACCCCCCGCCGGTGGCCTCCGCCCGCGCTACCCCGGTACCTGCGGGCCCGGCCCGGGCCGGCGGCGGAGGCGGCGGCGGCTGCGGCTCCTCCCCCGTCCCCGTCCCCCGTTGCCGTCCGGGCGCTGCCGCGGCCTCGCCGGTGCCGGGCGGACAATGGAGGCGGCGGCGGCGGCGCTGACCCAGGAAGTTCAACCCCCGGGGGCTGCTCGGAGGAAGGCGGCGGCGGCGGGGGGAAGACCCCGGCCCCGGCCCCGGCCCGGCCCCCATCGCCATTCCCCAGCCCCCAAGCCCCCGCCACCCAGCACCCCCGGGCCCCCCGGCGCTGCTCACCCACCCCCCCGCGGCGTTCGGGGCAGGGTCGCTTCTCCTGTGGCCCCGACCCGCACCCCGACCCTTCTCACCAGGACGGCGACGTGCTGCCCGCCCCCCACTTCGGGGAGGGGCCCCCTTCTTGCCCTCGCCCTGCCCGCGGCCAGACCCGCTGCCGCAGGAGGACAGAGCCGAGGATGCCGCGCTTGCCAAGGGCGCCCGCAGCGGGAGCAGCCGCCCTGGCCGGCGGTGCCGGGGTCCCGCGGGCCCGGCATCCCCCCGACCCTGGGAGCAGCCCAGAGACCCAAACCCTGGGCTGGGGGGGCCCGCAGGCTCCCGGTCCCCTCAGCAGCATTAGACCCCCTCCCCGATGCGCCCCCCTTCCCCGCTGCGTGACTCCACGTCCGGACAAGAAAGGCCTGGGGGAGCGAGGGGACCCCCCAGCTGCGCATTTTGGCCGCGACAGCCCCTGCAACCCCCCATCCTGAACCCGGGGAAAACACAGGCGTGCACAGCCCGCGGCCGGTACAGCAGCTCTTTACTATGGCAGGCAGGGAAAGGAAAGGGATCGCGCGCCCCGGCACGCCGAGCACCGGGCTGGAGCTGAAATTACCTTGCCAGCGGCCTTGCTGGAGCTGCTCCGACAGCCCTGTTTGCGGAGGACTGTTGCCAAATTAATGAGTTACAGGACCCTTTGTGCTCGTGCAGGGAGGAGAAAGCTGCACCACGAGGCTCACGCCACAGGACTCTGCTTCGGGGTCCCCCCCTTTCCACCCCCCAAACCCCATGGTGAAACACAGGCAGGTAAAAGGCTCGGCCCCATCTACACAACGGCCACAACATGGACACAGGCGAGGCGGAAAGGTGGCTCGGGGCATCCTGACGCCTCGGCCCCGCGGCAGGGAGTGAGCCACGGCCACCCGCCCAGCACAGGCTTCCCACAGGTCTGACGGGGACAGAGTCAAGGAATCCTGGTGGGCTGCCGGTGCCATGTCCCTGTTGGGCACAGGAGAAGCGAAACGTCCCCTCGAGTCCATCCCCACCGCGGCTCCTCTCCCACCGGTGCCCGCTCAGGCTCGGGAGGGTCTCGGCTGCCCGCGCCGCTCAGGCTCGGCAAGGCTTCTGCTCCCCCGCTGTGGCTGGAAGCCCCCGGGCCCCCCCGAGCCGCCTCCAGCTCTGCCCGGCTCAGCCCCCAGAAAGCAGCAGGGCCGGACGCCTGGAGAAGGAGCAGCGGCAGGCGCCTATCCCAGGTGGATCCGCTGGTGCCTGATGAGGGCAGACTTGTTGCGGAAGCTCTTCCCGCAGTCGCCGCACTTGTAGGCTTCTCCCCGGTGTGGGTGTGCAGGTGGATGATGAGGGACGAGCTCTCGCAGAAGCTCATCCTGCAGTGGGGGGCACTGGTGGAGCTTCTCCCTGGTGTGGATGTGCTGGTGGACAATGAGGGCCAAGCTCTGCCTGAAGCTCTTCCCGCATTGGGAGCACTTGTAGGGCCACTAGCCGGTGTGGGTGCGCTGGTGGACGAGGAGGTTCGTTTTCCGCCTGAAGCTCTTCCCACACTGGGAGCACTTGTAGGGCCGCTCCCCGGTGTGGATGCGCTGGTGGACGACGAGGGCCCAGCTCCGGCTGAAGCTGTTCCCGCAGTCAGGGCACTTGTAGGGCCGCTCCCCGGTGTGGATGCGCTGGTGGATGACGAGAGCTGAGCTCCGCCTGAAGCTCTTTCCGCAGTGGGGGCACTTGTAGGGCCGCTCCCCGGTGTGGGTGCGCTGGTGGACGATGAGCGCCGAGCTCCCCCTGAAGGTCTTCCTGCAGTCAGGGCACTTGTAGGGCCGCTCCCCGGTGTGGATGCGCTGGTGGACGATGAGAGCCGAGGTCCGCCTGAAGCTCTTCCCGCAGTCGGGGCACTTGTAGGGCCACTCACTGGTGTGGATGCGCTGGTGGACGATGAGAGCCGAGCTCCGCCTGAAGCTCTTCCCGCAGTCGGGGCACTTGTAGGGCCGCTCGTCGGTGTGGGTGCGCTGGTGGATGATGAGGGCTGAGCTCCACCTGAAATTCTTCCCGCAGTCAGGGCACTTGTAGGGCCGCTTGCTGGTGTGGATGCGCTGGTGGGCGACGAAGGCCGAGCTCTGGCTGAAGTTCTTCCCGCACTTGGCGCAGGTGTAGGACCGCTCACCGGTGTGCAGCCACTGGTGCTTTGTCAGGTCCAACCTCTGCCTGAAGCTCTTCCCGCAGTCGGTGCACTTGTAGGGCCGCTCGCCCAGGTGGATCTGCCAGTGCCTGACGAGGACCGAGCTGCGCTTGAAACTCTTCCCGCACTGGGAGCACTGGTAGGGACACTCGCCAGTGTGGTTGAGTTGGTGGACGACGAGGGCCGAGCTCCACCTGAAGCTCTTCCCGCACTGGGAGCACTGGTAGGGCCGCTCGCCGGTGTGGTTGCGTTGGTGGACGACGAGGGCCGAGCTCCACCTGAAGCTCTTCCTGCACTGGGAGCACTTGTAGGGCCGCTCGCCGGTGTGGATGCGCTGGTGGACGATGAGGGCCGAGCTCTGGCTGAAGCTCTTCCCGCACTGGGAGCACTTGTAGGGCCGCTCGCCGGTGTGGGTGCGCTGGTGGACGGCGAGGGCCCAGCTCCGGCTGAAGCTCTTCCCGCACTGGGAACAGTTGTAGGGCCTCTCACCAGTGTGGGTGCGCTGGTGGATGACGAGCCCTGAGTTCCACCTGAAGCTCTTGCCGCAGTCGAGGCAGGCGAAGGGCTTCTCCCCGCTGTGGCTGCACCGGTGTGCCAGCAGCGCAGTGCTCTGCGCGAAGCTCTTGCCGCACTCCACGCAGCTGTTGGGGTGTTCCTCGGCAGAGGCCTGCTGACGCATGACCGTCTCCTTGCGCTTCCGCCGTCCGCGCCCGCGGCTGCCCGCCTCGGCCTCCCCGCCATCCCGGGGGGCCGGCTGCCCCTCCGCCCGGCCCTGGCCCCTCGGGGGCCTGCCGTGTTCGGACTGGGGGGCTGCGGACCCTCTGCAGCGCTTCGGCGACATGGCGGGGGGCTCCCCGAGCCGGGGGCGTCCCCGTGCCGTCCCCACCTGCGGCGACAAGGGGAGAAGCCAAACGTGAGTCGCTCCCCCTGAAAGGCCGCGTTGGGGGATGCCCACCCTCCGGCACCCCCCAGCTCGGGGCGCCCGAGCGGCCACGAGCCCTGGCAGCCCCCACAGCGAGGACGAACCCGGGACGGGTCGGGGCTGGCTTTAGGGAGGGAAATTCCGAGTCCAGCCTTTCCTGGGGCCCTCGAGGCGCCGGCGCCCGGCTTCAAGGGGCCTCGGCGCTCCGGCGGCGTGCCGAGTCGCCGGGGCGGTTCGCCCGGGCTTGGCGGTGCGCGGTGCTGCGGGAGCAGCCCAGGCCGGCTGGCGGCGGCAGGGACGTGCCAGGGAGACGCCGCGACTCGGCTCGGGGGCAGCGGGAACCTCCCTGGCGCCCCAAATGGCGCCTGGCGGCTCGGCTTCGCGGCGAGGCCCCCGGCCCCGGCACGCACAGGACCCCCGGCCCCTCGACCTCGGCCCCGGCCCTTCCACCCCCCGGCCACGGCCGCTCTCCGGTCCCCGGCGGGGACCGGGTCTTGGGCCCCGCCACCGCCAGACGGGGCCGGGCCGGGCCGGGCCGGGCCCGCGGGACCCCCCGCCGGTGGCCTCCGCCCGCGCTACCCCGGTACCTGCGGGCCCGGCCCGGGCCGGCGGCGGCTGCGGTTCCAGCCCCGTCCGCGTCTCCCGCCGCTGCCGCTGCCGTCCGAGCGCTGCCGCGGCTTCGCCGGTGCCGGGCGGACAATGGAGGCGGCGGCGGCGCCGACCCAGGAAGTTCAACCCCCGGGGGCTGCTCGGAGGAAGGCGGTGCCGGCGAGGGGAAGGCCCCGGCCCCGGCCCGGCCCCCATCGCCATTCCCCAGCCCCCAAGCCCCCGCCACCCAGCACCCCCGGGCCCCCCCGGCCCTGCTCACCCACCCCCCCGCGGCGTTCGGGGCAGGGCCGCTTCTCCTGTGGCCCCGACCCGCACCCCGACCCTTCTCACCAGGACGGCGACGTGCTGCCCGCCCCCCACTTCGGGGAGGGGCCCCCTTCTTGCCCTCGCCCTGCCCGCGGCCAGACCCGCTGCCGCAGGAGGACAGAGCCGAGGATGCCGCGCTTGCCAAGGGCGCCCGCAGCGGGAGCAGCCGCCCTGGCCGGCGGTGCCGGGGTCCCGCGGGCCCGGCATCCCCCCGACCCTGGGAGCAGCCCAGAGACCCAAACCCTGGGCTGGGGGGGGCCCGCAGGCTCCCGGTCCCCTCAGCAGCATTAGACCCCCTCCCCGATGCGCCGCCCTTCCCCGCTGCACGACTCCACGTCCGGACAAGAAAGGCCTGGGGGAGCGAGGGGACCCCCCAGCTGCGCATTTTGGCCGCGACAGCCCCCGCAACCCCCCGTCCTGAACCCGGGGAAAACACAGGTGTGCACAGCCCGCGGCCGGTACAGCAGCTCTTTACTATGGCAGGCAGGGAAAGGAAAGGGATCGCGCGCCCCGGCACGCCGAGCACCGGGCTGGAGCTGAAATTACCTTGCCAGCGGCATCGGCGGAGCTGCTCCGACAGCCCTGTTTGCGGAGGACTGTTGCCAAATTAATGAGTTACAGGACCCTTTGTGCTCGTGCAGGGAGGAGAAAGCTGCACCATGAGGCTCACGCCACGGGATTCTGCTTCGGGGTCCCGCCATTTCCACCCCCCAAACCCCATGGCGAAACACAGGCAGGTAAAAGGCTCGGCCCCATCTACACAACGGCCACAACATGGACACAGCGCGGCGGAAAGGTGGCTCGGGGCGTCCTGAGGCCTCGGTCCTGCGGTGGGGTGCAAGACACAGCTGCCCGTCCGGCACGGGCTTCCCAGAGTTCCGGCTGGGACAGGGTCAAGGAATCCTGGTGGGCTGCCGGTGCCATGTCCCTGTTGGGCACAGGAGAAGCGAAACGTCCCCTCGAGTCCATCCCCACCGCGGCTCCTCTCCCACCGGTGCCCGCTCAGGCTCGGGAGGGTCTTGGCTGCCCGCGCCGCTCAGGCTCGTCAAGGCTCCTGCTCCCCCACCACTGGTGGAAGACCCCGGGCACCCCCGAGCCGCCTCCAGCTCTGCCCGGCTCAGCCCCACAGAAGCAGCAGGGCCGGACGCGCGGAGGAGGAGCAGCGGCGGGCGCCTATCCCAGGTGGATCCGCTGGTGCCTGATGAGGGCAGACACGTCGAGGAAGCTCTTCCCGCAGTCGCTGCACTTGAGGGTGTCTCCCTGGTGTGGATGCGCAGGTGGATGATGAGGGACGAGCTCTCGTGAAAGCTTTTCCCACAATGGGGGCGCTGGTAGGGCTTCTACCAGTGTGGGTGCACAGGTGGATGATGAGGGACGAGCTCTCGCAGAAGCTCTTCCCGAAGTGGGGGGCACTGGTGGAGCTTCTCCCTGGTGTGGATGCGCTGGTAGACAGTGAGGGCCAAGCTCTGCCTGAAGCCCTTCCCGCACTGGGAGCACTTGTAGGGCCACTAGCCGGTGTGGATGAGCTGGTGGACGAGGAGGTCCGTGCTCCGCCTGAAGCTCTTCCCACACTGGGAGCACTGGTAGGGCCGCTCCCCGGTGTGGATGCGCTGGTGGACGACGAGGGCCCAGCTCCGCCTGAAGCTGTTCCCGCAGTCAGGGCACTTGTAGGGCCGCTCCCCGGTGTGGATGCGCTGGTGGACGACGAGAGCTGAGCTCCGCCTGAAGCTGTTCCCGCAGTCAGGGCACTTGTAGGGCCGCTCCCCGGTGTGGATGCGCTGGTGGACGACGAGTGCCGAGCTCCGCCTGAAGGTCTTCCCGCAGTCAGGGCACTTGTAGGGCCGCTCCCCGGTGTGGATGCGCTGGTGGACGACGAGTGCCGAGCTCCGCCTGAAGCTCCTCCCGCAGTCGGGGCACTTGTAGGGCCACTCACTGGTGTGGATGCGCTGGTGGACGATGAGAGCCGAGCTCCGCCTGAAGGTCTTCCCGCAGTCGGGGCACTTGTAGGGCCGCTCGCCGGTGTGGGTGCGCTGGTGGATGATGAGGGCTGAGCTCCACCTGAAACTCTTCCCGCAGTCAGGGCACTTGTAGGGCCGCTTGCTGGTGTGGATGCGCTGGTGGGCGACGAAGGCCGAGCTCTGGCTGAAGTTCTTCCCGCACTTGGCGCAGGTGTAGGACCGCTCACCGGTGTGCAGCCACTGGTGCTTTGTCAGGTCCAAGCTCTGCTTGAAGCTCTTCCCGCAGTCGGTGCACTTGTAGGGCCGCTCGCCCAGGTGGATCTGCCAGTGCCTGACGAGGGCCGAGCTGCTCTTGAAACTCTTCCCGCACTGGGAGCACTGGTAGGGACACTCGCCAGTGTGGTTGCGTTGGTGGACGACGAGGGCCGAGCTCCACCTGAAGCTCTTCCCGCACTGGGAGCACTTGTAGGGCCGCTCGCCGGTGTGGATGCGCTGGTGGACGATGAGGTGTGAGCTCCGGCTGAAGCTCTTCCCGCACTGGGAGCACTTGTAGGGCCGCTCGCCGGTGTGGGTGCGCTGGTGGACGGCGAGGGCCCAGCTCCGGCTGAAGCTCTTCTCGCACTGGGAACAGTTGTAGGGCCTCTCACCAGTGTGGGTGCGCTGGTGGACGACGAGCTCTGAGTTCCACCTGAAGCTCTTGCCGCAGTCGAGGCAGGCGAAGGGCTTCTCCCCGCTGTGGCTGCACCGGTGTGCCAGCAGCGCAGTGCTCTGCGCGAAGCTCTTGCCGCACTCCACGCAGCTGTTGGGGTGTTCCTCGGCAGAGGCCTGCTGACGCATGACCGTCTCCTTGCGCTTCCGCCGTCCGCGCCCGCGCCCGCCCGCCTCGGCCTCGCCGCCATCCCGGGGGGCCGGCTGCCCCTCCGCCCGGCCCTGGCCCCTCGGGGGCCTGCCGTGCTCGGGCTGGGGGGCCGCGGACCCTCTGCAGCGCTTCGGCGACATGGCGGGGGGCTCCCCGAGCCGGGGGCGTCCCCGTGCCGTCCCCACCTGCGGCGACAAGGGGAGAAGCCAAACGTGAGTCGCTCCCCCTGAAAGGCCGCGTTGGGGGATGCCCACCCTCCGGCACCCCCCAGCTCGGGGCGCCCGAGCGGCCACGAGCCCTGGCAGCCCCCACAGCGAGGACGAACCCGGGACGGGTCGGGGCTGGCTTTAGGGAGGGAAATTCCGAGTCCAGCCTTTCCTGGGGCCCTCGAGGCGCCGGCGCCCGGCTTCAAGGGGCCTCGGCGCTCCGGCGGCGTGCCGAGTCGCCGGGGCGGTTCGCCCGGGCTTGGCGGTGCGCGGTGCTGCGGGAGCAGCCCAGGCCGGCTGGCGGCGGCAGGGACGTGCCAGGGAGACGCCGCGACTCGGCTCGGGGGCAGCGGGAACCTCCCTGGCGCCCCAAATGGCGCCTGGCGGCTCGGCTTCGCGGCGAGGCCCCCGGCCCCGGCACGCACAGGACCCCCGGCCCCTCGACCCCCCCGGCCACGGCCGCTCTCCGGGCCCCAGCACCGCCAGACGGGGCCGGGCCGGGCACGCGGGACCCCCCGCCGGTGGCCTCCGCCCGCGCTACCCCGGTACCTGCGGGCCCGGCCCGGGCCGGCGGCGGAGGCGGCTGCGGCTCCTGCCCCGTCCCCGTCCCGGTCCCCGTCCCCCGCTGCCGTCCGGGCGCTGCGCGGCCTCGCCGGTGCCGGGCGGACAATGGAGGCGGCGACGGCGCCGACCCAGGAAGTTCAACCCCCGGGGGCTGCTCGGAGGAAGGCGGTGCCGGCGAGGGGAAGGCCCCGGCCCCGGCCCGGCCCCCATCGCCATTCCCCAGCCCCCAAGCCCCCGCCACCCAGCACCCCCGGGCCCCCCGGCGCTGCTCATCCACCCCCCCGCGGCGTTCGGGACAGGGTCGCTTCTCCTGTGGCCCCGACCCGCACCCCGACCCTTCTCACCAGGACGGCGACGTGCTGCCCGCCCCCCACTTCGGGGAGGGGCCCCCTTCTTGCCCTCGCCCTGCCCGCGGCCAGACCCGCTGCCGCAGGAGGACAGAGCCGAGGATGCCGCGCTTGCCAAGGGCGCCCGCAGCGGGAGCAGCCGCCCTGGCCGGCGGTGCCGGGGTCCCGCGGGCCCGGCATCCCCCCGACCCTGGGAGCAGCCCAGAGACCCAAACCCTGGGCTGGGGGGGCCCGCAGGCTCCCGGTCCCCTCAGCAGCATTAGACCCCCTCCCCGATGTGCCGCCCTTCCCCACTGCACGACTCCACGTCCGGACAAGAAAGGCCTGGGGGAGCGAGGGGACCCCCCAGATGCGCATTTTGGCCGCGACAGCCCCCGCAACCCCCCGTCCTGAACCCGGGGAAAACACAGGCGTGCACAGCCCGCGGCCGGTACAGCAGCTCTTTACTATGGCAGGCAGGGAAAGGAAAGGGATCGCGCGCCCCGGCACGCCGAGCACCGGGCTGGAGCTGAAATTACCTTGCCAGCGGCCTTGCTGGAGCTGCTCCGACAGCCCTGTTTGCGGAGGACTGTTGCCAAATTAATGAGTTACAGGACCCTTTGTGCTCGTGCAGGGAGGAGAAAGCTGCACCACGAGGCTCACGCCACAGGACTCTGCTTCGGGGTCCCCCCCTTTCCACCCCCCAAACCCCATGGCGAAACACAGGCAGGTAAAAGGCTCGGCCCCATCTACACAACGGCCACAACATGGACACAGCGCGGCAGAAAGGTGGCTCGGGGCGTCCTGACGCCTTGGCCCCGCGGCAGGGAGTGAGCCACGGCCACCCGCCCAGCACAGGCTTCCCACAGGTCTGACCGGGACAGAGTCAAGGAATCCCGGCAGGCTGCCGGTGCCATGTCCCTGTTGGGCACAGGAGAAGCGAAACGTCCCCTCGAGTCCATCCCCACCACGGCTCCTCTCCCACCGGTGCCCGCTCAGGCTCGGGAGGGTCTCGGCTGCCCGCGCTGCTCAGGCTCGGCAAGGCTTCTGCTCCCCCGCTGTGGCTGGAAGCCCTGGGGCCCCCCGAGCTGCGTCCAGCTCCGTCCGGCTCGGCCCCCCGAAAGCAGTGGGGCCGGATGCCTGGAGAAGGAGCAGCGGCGGGCACCTATCTCAGGTGGATCTGCTGGTGCCTGACGAGGGCTGAGCTCTCACCGAAGCTCTTCCCGCAGTCGCCACACTGGTAGGGGGTCTCCCCGGTGTGGGTGCGCAGGTGGGAATTGAGGGACGAGGTCTGCTTGAAGCTCTTCCCGCAATGGGGGCACTGGTAGGGCTTCTCCCCGGTGTGGGTGCGCTGGTGGCGTATCAGGGCCGAGCGCTGTTTGAAGCTCTTTCCACAGTCACTGCACTTGTAGGGCTTCTCGCCGGTGTGGATGACCTGGTGGATGATGAGGGACGAGCTCTGCTTGAAGCTCTTCCCACAGTGGAGGCACTGGTAGGGCTTCTCCCCGGTGTGGGTGCGCTGGTGGCAGGTCAGGGCTGAGCGCTGCTTGAATCTCTTCCCACAGTCACTGCACTGATAAGGGGCCTCCCCAGTGTGGATGCGCTGGTGGGTGATGAGACACGAGCTCTGCTTGAAGCTCTTCCCGCAGTAAGAGCACTGGTAGGGGGTCTCCCCGGTGTGGGTGCGCAGGTGGATGATGAGGGACGACCTCTCGCAGAAGCTCAACCCGCAGTGGGGGCACTGGTGGGGCTTCTCCCCGGTGTGGATGAGCCGGTGGACGACGAGGCCTGAGCTCCGCCTGAAACTCTTGTCGCAGTCAGGGCACTTGTAGGGCCGCTCGCCAGTGTGGATGCGCTGGTGGACGACGAGGGCTGAGCTCTGCCTGAAGCTTTTCCCGCACTGGGAGCACTTGTAGGGCCGCTCGCCGGTGTGGGTGCGCTGGTGGATGACAAGGGCCGAACTCCACTTGAAGCTCTTCCCACAGTCAGGGCACTTGTAGGGGCGCTCGCTGGTGTGGATGCGCTGGTGGACGACGAGGTCAGAGCTCCGCCTGAAGCTGTTCCCGCAGTCAGGGCACTTGTAGGGCCGCTCGCTGGTGTGCAGCTGTTGGTGCTTTGTCAGGTCCAACCTCTGCCTGAAGCTCTTCCCACAGTTGGTGCAGTTGTAGGGCCGTTCGCCCAGGTGGGTCCGCCAGTGCCTGACGAGGGCCGAGCTGCTCTTGAAGCTCTTCCCACACTGAGAACACTGGTAGGGCCGTTCGCCAGTGTGGTTGCGTTGGTGGACAACAAGGGCTGAGCTCCGGCTGAAGCTCTTCCCACACTTGGAGCACTTGTAGGGCCGCTCGCCGGTGTGGGTGCGCTGGTGGATGACGAGCTCTGAGTTCCATTTGAATCTCTTCCCGCACTGGGAGCACTTGTAGGGACACTCGCCAGTGTGGGTGCGCCGGTGGATGATGAGGGCCGAGTTACAGTTGAAGCTCTTCCTGCACTGGGAGCACTTGTAGGGCCGCTCACCAGTGTGGGTGCGCAGGTGGATGACAAGGGTCCAGCTCCGGCTGAAGCTCTTCCAGCACTTGGAGCACTTATAGGGCTGCTTGACGGTGTGGGTGCGCTGGTGGACAACGAGGGCCGAGTTCCAGTTGAAGCACTTCCCGCACTGGGAGCACTTGTAGGGCCGCTCGCCAGTGTGGATGCGCTGGTGGACGACAAGGGCTGAGCTCCGCCTGAAGCTCTTCCCGCACTGGGAGCACTTGTAGGGCCGCTCGCCAGTGTGGATGCGCTCGTGGTCAACGAGGGTCCAGCTCCGGCTGAAGCTCTTCTCGCACTGGGAGCACTTGTAGGGCCGCTCGCCAGTGTGGATGCGCTGGTGGATGATGAGGTCCGAGTTCCACCTGAAGCTCTTCCCGCAGTGGGAGCACTTGCAGGGCCGTTCGCCGGTGTGGATGCGCTGGTGGACGACGAGGTCCGAGTTCCATCTGAAGCTCTTCTCACATTGGGAGCACTGGTAGGGCCGCTCGCTGGTGTGGGTGCGCTGGTGGACGACGAGGTCCGAGTTCCACCTGAAGCTCTTCCCGCACTGGGAGCACTGGTAGGGCCGCTCGCCGGTGTGGATGCGCTGGTGGACGATGAGGGCCGAGCTCTGGCTGAAGCCCTTCCCACACTGGGAGCACTTGTAGGGCCGCTCGCCAGCGTGCAGCCGCTGGTGCTTCGCCAGGCCCGAGCTCTGGACGAAGCTCTTCCCGCAGTCCGTGCACTTGTAGGGCCGCTCGCCCAGGTGGATCTGCCAGTGCCTGACGAGGGACGAGCTGCTCTTGAAGCTCTTCCCACACTGGGAGCACTGGTAGGGCTGCTCGCTGGTGTGGGTGCGCTGGTGGACAACGAGGGCCCAGGTCCGCCTGAAGCTCTTCTCGCACTGGGAGCACTGGTAGGGCCGCTCGCCAGTGTGGGTGCGCTGGTGGATGACGAGCTCCGAGTTCCACCTGAAGCTCTTCCCGCAGTCAGTGCACTTGTAGGGCTTCTGGCTGGGGGGGTGCAGGGCCGGGCTGGCAGCGGCGGCGCTCACCTCCTTCCCGCCATCCTGGCAGCTCTGTGGACTCCTGCCGGCGTGTGTGTGCTGGTCCTGCAGCAGGTTGGTGCTCAGGCCGAAGCTCTTGCCGCAGTCGAGGCAGGCGAAGGGCTTCTCCCCGCTGTGGCTGCACCGGTGTGCCAGCAGCGCAGTGCTCTGCGCGAAGCTCTTGCCGCACTCCACGCAGCTGTTGGGGTGTTCCTCGGCAGAGGCCTGCTGACGCATGACCGTCTCCTTGCGCTTCTGCCGTCCGCGCCCGCGCCCGCCCGCCTCGGCCTCCCCGCCATCCCGGGGGGCCGGCTGCCCCTCCGCCCGGCCCTGGCCCCTCGGGGGCCTGCCGTGCTCGGGCTGGGGGGCCGCGGACCCTCTGCAGCGCTTCGGCGACATGGCGGGGGGCTCCCCGAGCCGGGGGCGTCCCCGTGCCGTCCCCACCTGCGGCGACAAGGGGAGAAGCCAAACGTGAGTCGCTCCCCCTGAAAGGCCGCGTTGGGGGATGCCCACCCTCCGGCACCCCCCAGCTCGGGGCGCCCGAGCGGCCACGAGCCCTGGCAGCCCCCACAGCGAGGACGAACCCGGGACGGGTCGGGGCTGGCTTTAGGGAGGGAAATTCCGAGTCCAGCCTTTCCTGGGGCCCTCGAGGCGCCGGCGCCCGGCTTCAAGGGGCCTCGGCGCTCCGGCGGCGTGCCGAATCGCCGGGGCGGTTCGCCCGGGCTTGGCGGTGCGCGGTGCTGCGGGAGCAGCCCAGGCCGGCTGGCGGCGGCAGGGACGTGCCAGGGAGACGCCGCGACTCGGCTCGGGGGCAGCGGGAACCTCCCTGGCGCCCCAAATGGCGCCTGGCGGCTCGGCTTCGCGGCGAGGCCCCCGGCCCCAGCACGCACAGGGCCCCCGGCCCCTCGACCTCGGCCCCGGCCCCTCCACCCCCCGCCCACGGCCGCTCTCCGGTCCCCGGCGGGGACCGGGTCTTGGGCCCCGCCACCGCCAGACGGGGCGGGCCGGGCCGGGCCCGCGGGACCCCGTGCCGGTGGCCTGCGCCCGCGCTGCCCCGGTACCTGCGAGCCCGGCCCGGCCCGGCGGCGGAGGCGGCTCCTGCCCCGTCTCCGTCCCCGCTGCCGTCCGGGCGCTGCCGCGGCCTCGCCGGTGCCGGGCGGACAATGGAGGCGGCGGCGGCGCCGACCCAGGAAGTTCAACCCCCGGGGGCTGCTCGGAGGAAGGCGGCGGCGGCGGCGGCGAGGGGAAGGCCCCGGCCCCGGCCCGGCCCCCATCGCCATTCCCCAGCCCCCAAGCCCCCGCCACCCAGCACCCCCGGCCCTGCTCACCCACCCCCCGCGGCGTTCGGGACAGGGTCGCTTCTCCTGTGGCCCCGACCCGCACCCCGACCCTTCTCACCAGGACGGCGACGTGCTGCCCGCCCCCCACTTCGGGGAGGGGCCCCCTTCTTGCCCTCGCCCTGCCCGCGGCCAGACCCGCTGCCGCAGGAGGACAGAGCCGAGGATGCCGCGCTTGCCAAGGGCGCCCGCAGCGGGAGCAGCCGCCCTGGCCGGCGGTGCCGGGGTCCCGCGGGCCCGGCATCCCCCCGACCCTGGGGGCAGCCCAGAGACCCAAACCCTGGGCTGGGGGGGCCCGCAGGCTCCCGGTCCCCTCAGCAGCATTAGACCCCCTCCCCGATGCGCCCCCCTTCCCCGTCGCGTGACTCCACGTCCGGACAAGAAAGGCCTGGGGGGGCGAGGGGACCCCCCAGCTGCGCATTTTGGCCGCGACAGCCCCCGCAACCCCCCGTCCTGAACCCGGGGAAAACACAGGCGTGCACAGCCCGCGGCCGGTACAGCAGCTCTTTACTATGGCAGGCAGGGAAAGGAAAGGGATCGCGCGCCCCGGCACGCCGAGCACCGGGCTGGAGCTGAAATTACCTTGCCAGCGGCCTTGCTGGAGCTGCTCCGACAGCCCTGTTTGCGGAGGACTGTTGCCAAATTAATGAGTTACAGGACTCTTTGTGCTCGTGCAGGGAGGAGAAAGCTGCACCACGAGGCTCACGCCACAGGACTCTGCTTCGGGGTCCCCCCCTTTCCACCCCCCAAACCCCATGGCGAAACACAGGCAGGTAAAAGGCTCGGCCCCATCTACACAACGGCCACAACATGGACACAGCGTGATGGAAAGGTGGCTCGGGGCGTCCTGACGCCTCGGCCCCGCGGCAGGGAGTGAGCCACGGCCACCCGCCCGGCACAGGCTTCCCACAGGTCTGACGGGGACAGAGTCAAGGAATCCTGGTGGGCTGCCGGTGCCATGTCCCTGTTGGGCACAGGAGAAGCGAAACGTCCCCTCGAGTCCATCCCCACTGCGGCTCCTCTCCCACCGGTGCCCGCTCAGGCTCGGGAGGGTCTCGGCTGCCCGCGCCGCTCAGGCTCGGCAAGGCTCCTGCTCCCCTGCTGTGGCTGGAAGCCCCCGGGCCCCCCCGAGCCGCCTCCAGCTCTGTCTGGCTCAGCCCCCCAGAAGCAGTGGGGCTGGACGCCCGGAGGAGGAGCAGCGGCAGGCGCCTATCCCAGGTGGATCCGCTGGTGCTTGATGAGGGCAGACTTCTCACGGAAGCTCTTCCCGCAGTCGCCGCACTTGTAGGGTCTCTCTCCGGTGTGGGTGCGCAGGTGGGAGTTGAGGGACGAGGTCTGCTTGAAGCTCTTCCCGCAGTGCGGGCACTGGTAGGGCTTCTCCCCGGTGTGGATGCGCTGGTGGCGTATCAGGGCCGAGCGCTGCTTGAAGCTCTTCCCGCAGTCACCGCACTGATAAGGGGCCTCCCCGGTGTGGATGCGCTGGTGGGTGATGAGGCATGAATTCTGCTTGAAGCTCTTCCCGCAGTGGGGGCACTGGTAGGGGGTCTCCCCAGTGTGGGTGCGCAGGTGGGTGATGAGGGGCGACCTCTCGCAGAAGCTCATCCCGCAGTGGGGGCACTGGTAGGGCTTCTCCCCGGTGTGGATGCGCTGGTGGCGGATCAGGGCCGAGGTCTCGCAGAAGCTCTTCCCGCAGTCGCTGCATTGGTACGGCTTCTCCTGGGCGTGGATGCGCTGGTGGGTGATGAGTAATGAGCTCTGCTTGAATCTCTTCCCGCAGTCGCCGCACTGGTAGGGGGTCTCCCCAGTGTGGGTGCGCAGGTGGGTGATGAGGGACGAGCTCTGCTTGAAGCTCTTCCTGCAGTGGGGGCACTGGTAGGGGTTCTCCCCGGTGTGGATGCGCTGGTGTCGGATCAGGGCCGAGCTCTCGGAGAAGCTCTTCCCGCAGCCAGCGCACTGGTAGGGCTTGTCCCCGGTGTGGATGCGCTGGTGTTTGAGGAAGGACGAACTGTAGCTGAAGCTCTTCCCGCAGTCGGCGCACTGGTAGGGCCGCTCGCCCAGGTGGGTCCGTCGGTGCATGTTGAGGTTGGAGCTGCTCTTGAAGCTCTTCTCGCACTGGGAGCACTGGTAGGGCCGCGCGCCGGAGTGCAGCCGCTGGTGATTTGCCAGGCCTGAGCTTTGGCCGAAGCTCTTTCCGCACTCGGGGCACTTGTAGGGCTTCTGGCTGGGGGGGTGCGGGGCCGGGCTGGCAGCGGCGGCGCTCACCTCCTTCCCGCCATCCTGGCAGCTCTGTGGGCTCCTGCCGGCGTGTGTGTGCTGGTCCTGCAGCAGGTTGGTGCTCAGGCCGAAGCTCTTGCCGCAGTCGAGGCAGGCGAAGGGCTTCTCCCCGCTGTGGCTGCACCGGTGTGCCAGCAGCGCAGTGCTCTGTGCGAAGCTCTTGCCGCACTCCACGCAGCTGTTGGGGTGTTCCTCGGCAGAGGCCTGCTGACGCATGACCGTCTCCTTGCGCTTCCGCCGTCCGCGCCCGCGCCCGCCCGCCTCGGCCTCCCCGCCATCCCGGGGGGCCGGCTGCCCCTCCGCCCGGCCCTGGCCCCTCGGGGGCCTGCCGTGCTCGGGCTGGGGGGCCGCGGACCCTCTGCAGCGCTTCGGCGACATGGCGGGGGGCTCCCCGAGCCGGGGGCGTCCCCGTGCCGTCCCCACCTGCGGCGACAAGGGGAGAAACCAAACGTGAGTCGCTCCCCCTGAAAGGCCGCGTTGGGGGATGCCCACCCTCCGGCACCCCCCAGCTCGGGGCGCCCGAGCGGCCACGAGCCCTGGCAGCCCCCACAGCGAGGACGAACCCGGGACGGGTCGGGGCTGGCTTTAGGGAGGGAAATTCCGAGTCCAGCCTTTCCTGGGGCCCTCGAGGCGCCGGCGCCCGGCTTCAAGGGGCCTCGGCGCTCCGGCGGCGTGCCGAGTCGCCGGGGCGGTTCGCCCGGGCTTGGCGGTGCGCGGTGCTGCGGGAGCAGCCCAGGCCGGCTGGCGGCGGCAGGGACGTGCCAGGGAGACGCCGCGACTCGGCTCGGGGGCAGCGGGAACCTCCCTGGCGCCCCAAATGGCGCCTGGCGGCTCGGCTTCGCGGCGAGGCCCCCGGCCCCAGCACGCACAGGGCCCCGGCCCCTCGATCCCGGCCCCGGCCACTCTCCGGGCCCCAGCACCGCCAGACGGGGCCGGGCCGGCCCCGCGGGACCCCGCGCCGGTGGCCTCCGCCCGCGCTGCCCCGATACCTCAGGACCCGGGCCGGACCGGCTGGAGCTGCGGCTCCTGCCCCGTCCCCGTCCCCCGCTGCCGTCCGAGCGCTGCCGCGGCTTCGCCGGTGCCGGGCGGACAATTGAGGCGGCGACGGCGCCGACCCAGGAAGTTCAACCCCCGGGGGCTGCTCGGAGGAAGGCGGTGCCGGCGAGGGGAAGGCCCCGGCCCCGGCCCGGCCCCCATCGCCATTCCCCAGCCCCCAAGCCCCCGCCACCCAGCACCCCCGGCCCTGCTCACCCAACCCCCCGCGGCGTTCGGGGCAGGGTCGCTTCTCCTGTGGCCCCGACCCGCACCCCGACCCTTCTCACCAGGACGGCGACGTGCTGCCCGCCCCCCACTTCGGGGAGGGGCCCCCTTCTTGCCCTCGCCCTGCCCGCGGCCAGACCCGCTGCCGCAGGAGGACAGAGCCGAGGATGCCGCGCTTGCCAAGGGCGCCCGCAGCGGGAGCAGCCGCCCTGGCCGGCGGTGCCGGGGTCCCGCGGGCCCGGCATCCCCCCGACCCTGGGAGCAGCCCAGAGACCCAAACCCTGGGCTGGGGGGGCCCGCAGGCTCCCGGTCCCCTCAGCAGCATTAGACCCCCTCCCCGATGCGCCCCCCTTCCCCGCTGCACGACTCCACGTCCGGACAAGAAAGTCCTGGGGGAGCGAGGGGACCCCCCAGCTGCGCATTTTGGCCGCGACAGCCCCCGCAACCCCCCGTCCTGAACCCGGGGAAAACACAGGCGTGCACAGCCCGCGGCCGGTACAGCAGCTCTTTACTATGGCAGGCAGGGAAAGGAAAGGGATCGCGCGCCCCGGCACGCCGAGCACCGGGCTGGAGCTGAAATTACCTTGCCAGCGGCCTTGCTGGAGCTGCTCCGACAACCCTGTTTGCGGAGGACTGTTGCCAAATTAATGAGTTACAGGACCCTTTGTGCTTGTGCAGGGAGGAGAAAGCTGCACCGCGAGGCTCACGCCACAGGACTCTGCTTCGGGGTCCCCCCCTTTCCACCCCCCAAACCCCATGGTGAAACACAGGCAGGTAAAAGGCTCGGCCCCATCTACACAACGGCCACAACTTGGACACAGCGCGGCGGAAAGGCAGCTTGGGGTGACCCGAGGCTCGGTCCCGCGGCGGGGAGCAAGACACAGCTGCCTGCCCGGCACAGGCTTCCCACAGCTCCGTGTGGAACAGGGTCAAGGAATCCTGGCGGGCAGCTGGTGCCGGTGCCATGTCCCTGTTCGGCACAGGAGAAGCGAAACGTCCCCTTGAGTCCATCCCCACCGCAGCTCCTCTCCCACCGGTGCCCGCTCAGGCTCGGGAAGGTCTCGGCTGCCCGCGCCGCTCAGGCTCGTCAAGGCTCCTGCTCCCCCGCTGTGGCTGGAAGGCCCCGGGGCCCCCCGAGCCGCCTCCAGCTCTGCCCGGCTCAGCCACCAGAAAGCAGCGGGGCCGGACGCCCGGAGGAGGAGCAGCGGCGGGCGCCTATCTCAGGTGGATCCGCTGGTGCCTGATGAGGACAGACTTCTTGCGGAAGCTCTTCCCGCAGTCGCCGCACTTGTAGGGCTTCTCCCCGGTGTGGATGCGCTGGTGGATGATGAGGGACGAGCTCTCGCGAAAGTTCTTGCCACAGTCGGGGCACTGGTAGGGCTTCTCCCCAGTGTGGGTGCGCTGGTGGACAACGAGGCCTGAGCGCCACCTGAAGCTCTTCCCGCAGTCAGGGCACTTGTAGGGCTGCTCGCCAGAGTGGATGCGCTGGTGGACGACGAGGGCTGAGTTCTGCTTGAAGCTCTTCCCGCACTGGGAGCACTTGTAAGGCCGCTCGCCGGTGTGGATGCGCTGGTGGGCGACGAGGGCTGAGTTCTGCCTGAAGCTCTTCCCGCACTGGGAGCACTTGTAGGGCCGCTCGCTCGTGTGGGTGCGCTGGTGGATTACGAGGGCCATGGTCCGCCTGAAGCTCTTCCCGCAGTCAGAGCACTTGTAGGGCCGCTCGCCAGTGTGGATGCGCTGGTGGACGACGAGGCCTGAGCTCCACTTGAATCTCTTCCCACACTGGGAGCACTTGTAGGGCCGCTCGCCAGTGTGGGTGCGCTGGTGGACGATGAGGTCCGAGCTCCACCTGAAGCTGTTCCCGCAGATAGGGCACTTGTAGGGCCGCTCGCCGGTGTGGGTGCGCCGGTGGACGACGAGGGACGAGCTCCGCCTGAAGCTCTTCCCGCAGTCAGAGCACTTGTAGGGCCACTCACCAGTGTGGGTGCGTTGGTGGACGACAAGAGATGAGCTCTGGCTGAAGCCCTTCCCACACTGGGAGCATTTGTAGGGCCTCTCGCCAGTGTGGGTGCGCAGGTGGATGACAAGCTCCGACTTCCAGTTGAATCTCTTCCCGCACTGGGAGCACTTGTAAGGCTGCTCACCGTTGTGGGTGCGCTGGTGGATGACGAGCTCCGAGTTCCAGTTAAAGCTCTTTCTGCACTGAGAGCACTTGTAGGGCCGCTCGATGGTGTGGGTGCGCTGGTGGACGACAAGGGCTGAGTTACAGTTGAAGCTCTTCCCGCACTGGGAGCACTGGTAGGGCCGCTCGCCAGTGTGGATGCGCTGGTGGATGATGAGGTGCCAGCTCTGGCTGAAGTTCTTCCTGCACTGGGTGCACTGGTAGGGCCGCTCGCCGGTGTGGATGCGCTGGTGGATGACGAGGTCCGAGCTCCACCTAAAGCTCTTCCCACACTGGGAGCACTTGTAGGGCCGCTCGCCGGTGTGGGTGCGCTGGTGGACGACGAGGGCCCAGCTCCGGCTGAAGCTCTTCCCGCACTGGGAACACTGGTAGGGCCGCTCGCCGGTGTGGATGCGCTGGTGGACGATGAGGGCCGAGCTCTGGCTGAAGCCCTTCCCACACTGGGAGCACTTGTAGGGCCGCTCGCCAGCGTGCAGCCGCTGGTGCTTCGCCAGGCCCGAGCTCTGGACGAAGCTCTTCCCGCAGTCCGTGCACTTGTAGGGCCGCTCGCCCAGGTGGATCTGCCAGTGCCTGACGAGGGACGAGCTGCTCTTGAAGCTCTTCCCACACTGGGAGCACTGGTAGGGCTGCTCGCTGGTGTGGGTGCGCTGGTGGACAACGAGGGCCCAGGTCCGCCTGAAGCTCTTCTCGCACTGGGAGCACTGGTAGGGCCGCTCGCCAGTGTGGGTGCGCTGGTGGATGACGAGCTCCGAGTTCCACCTGAAGCTCTTCCCGCAGTCAGTGCACTTGTAGGGCTTCTGGCTGGGGGGGTGCAGGGCCGGGCTGGCAGCGGCGGCGCTCACCTCCTTCCCGCCATCCTGGCAGCTCTGTGGACTCCTGCCGGCGTGTGTGTGCTGGTCCTGCAGCAGGTTGGTGCTCAGGCCGAAGCTCTTGCCGCAGTCGAGGCAGGCGAAGGGCTTCTCCCCGCTGTGGCTGCACCGGTGTGCCAGCAGCGCAGTGCTCTGCGCGAAGCTCTTGCCGCACTCCACGCAGCTGTTGGGGTGTTCCTCGGCAGAGGCCTGCTGACGCATGACCGTCTCCTTGCGCTTCCGCCGTCCGCGCCCGCGCCCGCCCGCCTCGGCCTCCCCGCCATCCCGGGGGGCCGGCTGCCCCTCCGCCCGGCCCTGGCCCCTCGGGGGCCTGCCGTGCTCGGGCTGGGGGGCCGCGGACCCTCTGCAGCGCTTCGGCGACATGGCGGGGGGCTCCCCGAGCCGGGGGCGTCCCCGTGCCGTCCCCACCTGCGGCGACAAGGGGAGAAGCCAAACGTGAGTCGCTCCCCCTGAAAGGCCGCGTTGGGGGATGCCCACCCTCCGGCACCCCCCAGCTCGGGGCGCCCGAGCGGCCACGAGCCCTGGCAGCCCCCACAGCGAGGACGAACCCGGGACGGGTCGGGGCTGGCTTTAGGGAGGGAAATTCCGAGTCCAGCCTTTCCTGGGGCCCTCGAGGCGCCGGCGCCCGGCTTCAAGGGGCCTCGGCGCTCCGGCGGCGTGCCGAATCGCCGGGGCGGTTCGCCCGGGCTTGGCGGTGCGCGGTGCTGCGGGAGCAGCCCAGGCCGGCTGGCGGCGGCAGGGACGTGCCAGGGAGACGCCGCGACTCGGCTCGGGGGCAGCGGGAACCTCCCTGGCGCCCCAAATGGCGCCTGGCGGCTCGGCTTCGCGGCGAGGCCCCCGGCCCCGGCACGCACAGGACCCCCGGTCCCTCGACCCCTCCGGCCCGGCCGCTCTCCGGGCCCCGGCGGGGACCGGGCCTTCGCCGCGCCATCGCCAGACGGGGCCGGGCCGGGCCGGGCACGCGGGACCCCCCGCCCGTGGCCTCCGCCCGCGCTGCCCCGTTACCTGCGGGCCCGGCCCGGGCCGGCGGCGGCTGCGGCTGCAGCTCCTGCTCCGTCCCCGTCCCCGTCCCCCGCTGCCGTCCGGGCGCTGCCGCGGCCTCGCCGGTGCCGGGCAGACAATGGAGGCAGCGGCGGCTGCGCTGACCCAGGAAGTTCAACCCCCGGGGGCTGCTCGGAGGAAGGCGGCGGTGCCGGCGAGGGGAAGGCCCCGGCTCCGGCCCGGCCCCCATCGCCATTCCCCAGCTCCCCCTGCCCCTCCGAGCCCCCCCGGCCCTGCTCACCCACCTCCCCGCGGCGTTCGGGGCAGGGTCGCTTCTCCTGTGGCCCCGACCCGCACCCCGACCCTTCTCACCAGGACGGCGACGTGCTGCCCGCCCCCCACTTCGGGGAGGGGCCCCCTTCTTGCCCTCGCCCTGCCCGCGGCCAGACCCGCTGCCGCAGGAGGACAGAGCCGAGGATGCCGCGCTTGCCAAGGGCGCCCGCAGCGGGAGCAGCCGCCCTGGCCGGCGGTGCCGGGGTCCCGCGGGCCCGGCATCCCCCCGACCCTGGGAGCAGCCCAGAGACCCAAACCCTGGGCTGGGGGGGCCCGCAGGCTCCCGGTCCCCTCAGCAGCATTAGACCCCCTCCCCGATGCGCCGCCCTTCCCCGTCGCGTGACTCCACGTCCGGACAAGAAAGGCCTGGGAGGGCGAGGGGACCCCCCAGCTGCGCATTTTGGCCGCGACAGCCCCCGCAACCCCCCGTCCTGAACCCGGGGAAAACACAGGCGTGCACAGCCCGCGGCCGGTACAGCAGCTCTTTACTATGGCAGGCAGGGAAAGGAAAGGGATCGCGCGCCCCGGCACGCCGAGCACCGGGCTGGAGCTGAAATTACCTTGCCAGCGGCATCGGCGGAGCTGCTCCGACAGCCCTGTTTGCGGAGGACTGTTGCCAAATTAATGAGTTACAGGACCCTTTGTGCTCGTGCAGGGAGGAGAAAGCTGCACCACGAGGCTCACGCCGCAGGACTCTGCTTCGGGGTCCCCCCCTTTCCACCCCCCAAACCCCATGGCGAAACACAGGCAGGTAAAAGGCTCGGCCCCATCTACACAACGGCCACAACATGGACACAGCGCGGCGGAAAGGTGGCTTGGGGCATCCCAAGGCCTTGGCCGCGCAGCAGGGAGCAAGCCATGGCTGCCCGCCTGGCACGGGCTGCCCAGAGTTCCGGCTGGGACAGGGTCAAGGAAATCCTGGTGGGCTGCCGGTGCCATGTCCCTGTTCGGCACAGGAGAAGCGAAACGTCCCCTCGAGTCCATCCCCACTGCGGCTCCTCTCCCACCGGTGCCCGCTCAGGCTTGGGAGGGTCTTGGCTGCCCGCGCCGCTCAGGCTCGTCAAGGTTCCTGCTCCCCCGCCGTGGCTGGAAGCCCCTGGGCCCCCCCGAGCCGCCTCCAGCTCCATCCGGCTCAGCCCCCCAGAAGCAGCGGGGCTGAACGTCCGGAGGGTAACAGCGGCGGGCACCTATCCCAGGTGGATCCGCTGGTGCCTGATGAGGACAGACTTCTTGCGGAAGCTCTTCCCGCAGTCACTGCACTTGTAGGGCCTCTCTCCGGTGTGGATGCGCTGGTGGATGATGAGGGATGAGCTCTCGCAAAAGCTCTTCCCACAGTGGGGGCACTGGTAGGGCTTCTCCCCGGTGTGGATGCGCAGGTGGCAGGTCAGGGCCCAGCGCTGCTTGAAGCTCTTTCCGCAGTCACCGCACTTGTAAGGGGCCTCCCCAGTGTGGATGCGCTGGTGGGCAATGAGGGACGAGCTCTGCTTGAAGCTCTTCCCGCAGTAAGAGCACTGATAGGGGGTCTCCCCGGTGTGGGTGCGCAGGTGGATGATGAGGGGCGGCCTCTCGCAGAATCTCTTCCCGCAGTGGGGGCACTGGTAGGGCTTCTCCCCGGTGTGGGTGCGCTGGTGGACGACGAGGCCTGAGCTCCGCCTGAAACTCTTGTCGCAGTCAGGGCACTTGTAGGGCCGCTCGCCAGTGTGGATGCGCTGGTGGACGACGAGGGCTGAGTTCTGCCTGAAGCTCTTCTTGCACTGGGAGCACTTGTAGGGCCGCTCGCTGGTGTGGGTGCGCTGGTGGACGACGAGGGCTGATCTCCACTTGAATCTCTTCCCGCACTGGGAGCACTTGTAGGGGCGCTCGCTGGTGTGGATGCGCTGGTGGACGACGAGGGCCGAGCTCCGCCTGAAGCTCTTCCCGCAGTCAGGGCACTTGTAGGGCCGCTCGCCAGTGTGGGTGCGCTGGTGGACGATGAGGGCTGATCTCCACTTGAATCTCTTCCCACACTGGGAGCACTTGTAGGGCCGCTCGCTGGTGTGGCTGCGCTGGTGGACGACCAGGGCTGAGCTCTGCCTGAAGCTCTTCCCACAGTCGGGGCACTTGTAGGGCTGCTCGCCGGTGTGGGTGCGCTGGTGGACGATGAGGGCTGAGCTCCGCCTGAAGCTCTTCCCACACTGGGAACACTTGTAGGGCCACTCACTGCTGTGGTTGTGTTGGTGGGTGATGAGGGCCGAGCTCTGGCTGAAGCTCTTCCCGCACTGGGAGCACTTGTAGGGCCGCTCGCCGGTGTGGGTGCGCTGGTGGATGATGAGGGCCGAATTCCAGTTGAAGCTCTTCCCGCAGTCAGGGCACTTGTAGGGCCGCTCGCCGGTGTGGGTGCGCTTGTGGATGATGAGGGCCGAATTCCAGTTGAAGCTCTTCCCGCACTGGGAGCACTTGTAGGGCCGTTCGATGGTGTGGGTGCGCTGGTGGACGACGAGGGCTGAGTTACAGTTGAAGCTCTTCCCGCACTGGGAGCACTTGTAGGGCCGCTCGCCAGTGTGGATGCGCTCGTGTACGACAAGGTGTGAGCTCCGGCTGAAGCTCTTTCCGCACTGGGAGCACTGGTAGGGCCGCTCGCCGGTGTGGGTGCGCTGGTGGAGGACGAGGTCCGAGTTCCACCTGAAGCTCTTCCCACACTGGGAGCACTGGTAGGGCCGCTCGCCGCTGTGGGTGCGCTTGTGGACGACGAGGGCCCAGCTCCGGCTGAAGCTCTTCCCGCACTGGGAACACTGGTAGGGCCGCTCGCCGGTGTGGATGCGCTGGTGGACGATGAGGGCCGAGCTCTGGCTGAAGCCCTTCCCACACTGGGAGCACTTGTAGGGCCGCTCGCCAGCGTGCAGCCGCTGGTGCTTCGCCAGGCCCGAGCTCTGGACGAAGCTCTTCCCGCAGTCCGTGCACTTGTAGGGCCGCTCGCCCAGGTGGATCTGCCAGTGCCTGACGAGGGACGAGCTGCTCTTGAAGCTCTTCCCACACTGGGAGCACTGGTAGGGCTGCTCGCTGGTGTGGGTGCGCTGGTGGACAACGAGGGCCCAGGTCCGCCTGAAGCTCTTCTCGCACTGGGAGCACTGGTAGGGCCGCTCGCCAGTGTGGGTGCGCTGGTGGATGACGAGCTCCGAGTTCCACCTGAAGCTCTTCCCGCAGTCAGTGCACTTGTAGGGCTTCTGGCTGGGGGGGTGCAGGGCCGGGCTGGCAGCGGCGGCGCTCACCTCCTTCCCGCCATCCTGGCAGCTCTGTGGGCTCCTGCCGGCGTGTGTGTGCTGGTCCTGCAGCAGGTTGGTGCTCAGGCCGAAGCTCTTGCCGCAGTCGAGGCAGGCGAAGGGCTTCTCCCCGCTGTGGCTGCACCGGTGTGCCAGCAGCGCGGCGCTCTGTTCGAAGCTCTTGCCGCACTCCACGCAGCTGTTGGGGTGTTCCTCGGCAGAGGCCTGCTGACGCATGACCGTCTCCTTGCGCTTCTGCCCCCCGCGCCCGCGGCCCCCTGCCTCGGCCTCCCCGCCATCCCGGGGGGCCGGCTGCCCCTCCGCCCGGCCCTGGCCCCTCGGGGGCCTGCTGTGCTCGGGCTGGGGGGCCGCGGACCCTCTGCAGCGCTTCGGCGACATGGCGGGGGGCTCCCCGAGCCGGGGGCGTCCCCGTGCCGTCCCCACCTGCGGCGACAAGGGGAGAAACCAAACGTGAGTCGCTCCCCCTGAAAGGCCGCGTTGGGGGATGCCCACCCTCTGGCACCCCCCAGCTCGGGGCGCCCGAGCGGCCACGAGCCCTGGCAGCCCCCACAGCGAGGACGAACCCGGGACGGGTCGGGGCTGGCTTTAGGGAGGGAAATTCCGAGTCCAGCCTTTCCTGGGGCCCTCGAGGCGCCGGTGCCCGGCTTCAAGGGGCCTCGGCGCTCCGGCGGCGTGCCGAGTCGCCGGGGCGGTTCGCCCGGGCTTGGCGGTGCGCGGTGCTGCGGGAGCAGCCCAGGCCGGCTGGCGGCGGCAGGGACGTGCCAGGGAGACGCCGCGACTCGGCTCGGGGGCAGCGGGAACCTCCCTGGCGCCCCAAATGGCGCCTGGCGGCCCGGCTTCGCGGCGAGGCCCCCGGCCCCACCACGCACAGGGCCCCCGGCCCCTCGACGCCGGGCCCCTCGACGCCGGGCCCCTCGACGCACAGGCCCCGGCCCCACCACGCACAGGCCCCCCGGTCCCTCGACCCCCCCAGCCCGGCCGCTCTCCGGGCCCCGGCGCCGCCAGGCGAGGCCGGGCCGGCCCCGCGAGACCCCCCGCCGGTGGCCTCCGCCCGCGCTACCCCGGTACCTGCGGGCCCAGCCCGGGCCGGCGGCGGAGGCGGCTGCGGCTCCTGCCCCGTCCCCCGCTGCCGTCCGGGCGCTGCCGCGGCCTCGCCGGTGCCGGGCGGACAATGGAGGCGGCGGCGGCGGCGCTGACCCAGGAAGTTCAACCCCCGGGGGCTGCTCGGAGGAAGGCGGCGGCCCCGGCCCGGCCCCCATCGCCATTCCCCAGCCCCCAAGCCCCCGCCACCCAGCCCCGCCGGCCTTGCTCAGCCCTCCCCCCCGCGGTGTTCGGGGCAGGGCCGCTTCTCCTGTGGCCCCGACCCTTCTCACCAGGACGGCGACGTGCTGCCCGCCCCCCACTTCGGGGAGGGGCCCCCTTCTTGCCCTCGCCCTGCCCGCGGCCAGACCCGCTGCCGCAGGAGGACAGAGCCGAGGATGCCGCGCTTGCCAAGGGCGCCCGCAGCGGGAGCAGCTGCCCTGGCCGGCGGTGCCGGGGTCCCGCGGGGCCGGCATCCCCCCGACCCTGGGAGCAGCCCAGAGACCCAAACCCTGGGCTGGGGGGGCCCGCAGGCTCCCGGTCCCCTCAGCAGCATTAGACCCCCTCCCCGATGCGCCCCCCTTCCCCGCTGCACGACTCCACGTCCGGACAAGAAAGTCCTGGGGGGGCGAGGGGACCCCCCAGCTGCGCATTTTGGCCGCGACAGCCCCCGCAACCCCCCGTCCTGAACCCGGGGAAAACACAGGTGTGCACAGCCCGCGGCCGGTACAGCAGCTCTTTACTATGGCAGGCAGGGAAAGGAAAGGGATCGCGCGCCCCGGCACGCCGAGCACCGGGCTGGAGCTGAAATTACCTTGCCAGCGGCCTTGCTGGAGCTGCTCCGACAGCCCTGTTTGCGGAGGACTGTTGCCAAATTAATGAGTTACAGGACCCTTTGTGCTCGTGCAGGGAGGAGAAAGCTGCACCACGAGGCTCTCGTCGCAGCACTCTGCTTCGGGGTCCCCCCTTTCCACCCCCCAAACCCCATGGCGAAACACAGGCAGGTAAAAGGCTCGGCCCCATCTACACAACGGCCACAACATGGACACAGCACGGCGGAAAGGCGGCTCGAGGCATCCTGAGGCCTCGGCCCCGTGGCAGGGAGCAAACCACAGCTGCCCGTCCAGCACGGGCTTCCCACATTTCCGGCTGGGACAGGGTCAAGGAATCCTGGTAGGCTGCCCGTGACGTCCCCGTTTGGCACGGGAGAAGCGAAACGTCCCCTCGAGTCCATCCCCACTGCGGCTCCTCTCCCACCGGTGCCCGCTCAGGCTCGGGAGGGTCTCGGCTGCCCGCGCCGCTCAGGCTCGGCAAGGCTTCTGCTCCTCCACCGTGGCTAGAAGCCCCTGGGGCCCCCCGAGCCGCCTCCAGCTGCGCCCGGCTCAGCCCCCAGAAAGCAGCAGGGCCGGACGCCTGGAGGAGGAGCAGCGGCGGGCTCCTATCCCAGGTGGATCCGCTGGTGCCTGATGAGGGCAGACTTGTCGTGGAAGCTCTTCCCACAGTCGCCGCACTTGTAGGCTTCTCCTCGGTGTGGGTGTGCAGGTGGATGATGAGGGACGAGCTCTCGCAGAAGCTCATCCTGCAGTGGGGGGCACTGGTGGAGCTTCTCCCTGGTGTGGATGTGCTGGTGGACAATGAGGGCCAAGCTCTGCCTGAAGCTCTTCCCGCACTGGGAGCACTTATAGGGCCACTAGCCGGTGTGGGTGCGCTGGTGGACGAGGAGGTCCGTGCTCCGCCTGAAGCTCTTCCCACACTGGGAGCACTTGTAGGGCCGCTCCCCGGTGTGGATGCGCTGGTGGACGACGAGGGCCCAGCTCCGCCTGAAGCTGTTCCCGCAGTCAGGGCACTTGTAGGGCCGCTCCCCGGTGTGGATGCGCTGGTGGACGACGAGAGCTGAGCTCCGCCTGAAGCTGTTCCCGCAGTCAGGGCACTTGTAGGGCCGCTCCCCGGTGTGGATGCGCTGGTGGACGACGAGTGCCGAGCTCCGCCTGAAGGTCTTCCCGCAGTCAGGGCACTTGTAGGGCCGCTCCCCGGTGTGGGTGCGCTGGTGGACGATGAGAGCCGAGGTCCGCCTGAAGCTCCTCCCACAGTCAGGGCACTTGTAGGGCCACTCACTGGTGTGGATGCGCTGGTGGACGACGAGAGCCGAGGTCCGCCTGAAGGTCTTCCCGCAGTCGGGGCACTTGTAGGGCCGCTCGCCGGTGTGGGTGCGCTGGTGGATGATGAGGGCTGAGCTCCACCTGAAACTCTTCCCGCAGTCAGGGCACTTGTAGGGCCGCTTGCTGGTGTGGATGCGCTGGTGGGCGACGAAGGCCGAGCTCTGGCTGAAGTTCTTCCCGCACTTGGCGCAGGTGTAGGACCGCTCACCAGTGTGCAGCCACTGGTGCTTTGTCAGGTCCAAGCTCTGCTTGAAGCTCTTCCCGCAGTCGGTGCACTTGTAGGGCCGCTCGCCCAGGTGGATCTGCCAGTGCCTGACGAGGGCCGAGCTGCGCTTGAAACTCTTCCCGCACTGGGAGCACTGGTAGGGACACTCGCCAGTGTGGTTGCGTTGGTGGACGACGAGGGCCGAGCTCCACCTGAAGCTCTTCCCGCACTGGGAGCACTGGTAGGGCCGCTCGCCGGTGTGGTTGCGTTGGTGGACGACGAGGGCCGAGCTCCACCTGAAGCTCTTCCCGCACTGGGAGCACTTGTAGGGCCGCTCGCCGGTGTGGGTGCGCTGGTGGATGGCGAGGGCCCAGCTCCGGCTGAAGCTCTTCTCGCACTGGGAACAGTTGTAGGGCCTCTCACCAGTGTGGGTGCGCTGGTGGATGACGAGCCCTGAGTTCCACCTGAAGCTCTTCCCGCAGTCAGTGCACTTGTAGGGCTTCTGGCTGGGGGGGTGCAGGGCCGGGCTGGCAGCGGCGGCGCTCACCTCCTTCCCGCTATCCTGGCAGCTCTGTGGGCTCCTGCCGGCGTGTGTGTGCTGGTCCTGCAGCAGGTTGGTGCTCAGGCCGAAGCTCTTGCCGCAGTCGAGGCAGGCGAAGGGCTTCTCCCCGCTGTGGCTGCACCGGTGTGCCAGCAGCGCAGTGCTCTGCGCGAAGCTCTTGCCGCACTCCACGCAGCTGTTGGGGTGTTCCTCGGCAGAGGCCTGCTGACGCATGACCGTCTCCTTGCGCTTCTGCCCCCCGCGCCCGCGGCCCCCTGCCTCGGCCTCCCCGCCATCCCGGGGGGCCGGCTGCCCCTCCGCCCGGCCCTGGCCCCTCGGGGGCCTGCCGTGCTCGGGCTGGGGGGCCGCGGACCCTCTGCAGCGCTTCGGCGACATGGCGGGGGGCTCCCCGAGCCGGGGGCGTCCCCGTGCCGTCCCCACCTGTGGCGACAAGGGGAGAAACCAAACGTGAGTCGCTCCCCCTGAAAGGCCGCGTTGGGGGATGCCCACCCTCCGGCACCCCCCAGCTCGGGGCGCCCGAGCGGCCACGAGCCCTGGCAGCCCCCACAGCGAGGACGAACCCGGGACGGGTCGGGGCTGGCTTTAGGGAGGGAAATTCCGAGTCCAGCCTTTCCTGGGGCCCTCGAGGCGCCGGCGCCCGGCTTCAAGGGGCCTCGGCGCTCCGGCGGCGTGCCGAGTCGCCGGGGCGGTTCGCCCGGGCTTGGCGGTGCGCGGTGCTGCGGGAGCAGCCCAGGCCGGCTGGCGGCGGCAGGGACGTGCCAGGGAGACGCCGCGACTCGGCTCGGGGGCAGCGGGAACCTTCCTGGCGCCCCAAATGGCGCCTGGCGGCTCGGCTTCGCGGCGAGGCCCCCGGCCCCAGCACGCACAGGGCCCCGGCCCCTCGATCCCGGCCCCGGCCACTCTCCGGGCCCCAGCACCGCCAGACGGGGCCGGGCCGGGCACGCGGGACCCCGCGCCGGTGGCCTCCGCCCGCGCTGCCCCGATACCTCAGGACCCGGGCCGGACCGGCTGGAGCTGCGGCTCCTGCCCCGTCCCCGTCCCCCGCTGCCGTCCGGGCGCTGCGGCGGCCTCGCCGGTGCCAGGCGCACAATGGAGGCGGCGGCGGCGCCGACCCAGGAAGTTCAACCCCCGGGGGCTGCTCGGAGGAAGGCGGTGCCGGCGAGGGGAAGGCCCCGGCCCCGGCCCCGGCCCGGCCCCCATCGCCATTCCCCAGCCCCCAAGCCCCCGCCACCCAGCACCCCCGGGCCCCCCCGGCCCTGCTCACCCAACCCCCCGCGGCGTTCGGGGCAGGGTCGCTTCTCCTGTGGCCCCGACCCGCACCCCGACCCTTCTCACCAGGACGGCGACGTGCTGCCCGCCCCCCACTTCGGGGAGGGGCCCCCTTCTTGCCCTCGCCCTGCCCGCGGCCAGACCCGCTGCCGCAGGAGGACAGAGCCGAGGATGCCGCGCTTGCCAAGGGCGCCCGCAGCGGGAGCAGCCGCCCTGGCCGGCGGTGCCGGGGTCCCGCGGGCCCGGCATCCCCCCGACCCTGGGAGCAGCCCAGAGACCCAAACCCTGGGCTGGGGGGGCCCGCAGGCTCCCGGTCCCCTCAGCAGCATTAGACCCCCTCCCCGATGCGCCGCCCTTCCCCGCTGCACGACTCCACATCCGGACAAGAAAGTCCTGGGGGAGCTGGGAGACCCCCCAGCTGCGCATTTTGGCCGCGACAGCCCCCGCAACCCCCCGTCCTGAACCCGGGGAAAACACAGGCGTGCACAGCCCGCGGCCGGTACAGCAGCTCTTTACTATGGCAGGCAGGGAAAGGAAAGGGATCGCGCGCCCTGGCACGCCGAGCACCGGGCTGGAGCTGAAATTACCTTGCCAGTGGCCTTGCTGGAGCTGCTCCGACAGCCCTGTTTGCGGAGGACGGTTGCCAAATTAATGAGTTACAGGACCCTTTGTGCTCGTGCAGGGAGGAGAAAGCTGCACCATGAGGCTCTCGTCGCAGCACTCTGCTTCGGGGTCCCCCCCTTTCCACCCCCCAAACCCCATGGCGAAACACAGGCAGGTAAAAGGCTCGGCCCCATCTACACAACGGCCACAACATGGACACAGCACGGCGGAAAGGCGGCTCGAGGCGTCCTGAGGCCTCGGCCCCGTGGCAGGGAGCAAACCACAGCTGCCCGTCCGGCACGGGCTTCCCACATTTCCGGCTGGGACAGGGTCAAGGAATCCTGGTAGGCTGCCCGTGACGTCCCCGTTTGGCACGGGAGAAGCGAAAAGTCCCCTCGAGTCCATCCCCACTGCGGCTCCTCTCCCACCGGTGCCCGCTCAGGCTCGGGAGGGTCTCGGCTGCCTGCGCCGCTCAGGCTCGGCAAGGCTCCTGCTCCCCCACCACTGGTGGAAGCCCCCGGGGCCCCCTGAGCCGCCTCCAGCTCTGCCCGGCTCAGCCCCCCAGAAGCAGTGGGGCTGGACGCCCGGAGGAGGAGCAGCGGCAGGCGCCTATCCCAGGTGGATCCGCTGGTGCTTGATGAGGGCAGACTTGTCGCGGAAGCTCTTCCCACAGTCGCCACACTTGTAGGGCCTCTCTCCGGTGTGGGTGCGCAGGTGGGAGTTGAGAGATGAGGTCTGCTTGAAGCTCTTCCCGCAGTGCGGGCACTGGTAGGGCTTCTCCCCGGTGTGGATGCGCTGGTGCCTGATGAGGGCCGAGCTCTCGCGGAAGCTCTTGCTGCAGTCACCGCACTTGTAGGGCTTCTCCCCGGTGTGGATGCGCTGGTGAGAGATGAGTAATGAGCTCTGCTTGAAGCTCTTCCCACAGTGAGAGCAATGATAGGGGGTCTCCCCAGTGTGGGTGCGCAGGTGGGTGATGAGGGGTGACCTCTCGCAGAAGCTCATCCTGCAGTGGGGGCACTGGTAGGGCTTCTCCCCGGTGTGGATGCGCTGGTGGCGGATCAGGGCCGAGGTCTCGAAGAAGCTCTTCCCGCAGTCGCCGCACTGGTAGGGCTTGTTCCCAGTGTGGATGCGCTGGTGGGTGATGAGTAATGAGCTCTGCTTGAAGCTTTTCCCGCAGTCGCCACACTGGTAGGGGGTCTCCCCAGTGTGGGTGCGCAGGTGGATGATGAGGGCCGAGCTCTGCTTGAAGCTCTTCCCACAGTGGGAGCACTGGTAGGGCTTCTCCCCGGTATGGATGCGCTGGTGGCAGATCATGGCCGAGCGGTCAGAGAAGCTCTTCCCGCAGTTGCTGCAGTGGTAGGGCTTGTCTCCAGTGTGGATGCGCTGGTGGTTGAGGAAGGACGAGCTGTAGGTGAAGCTCTTCCCGCAGTCGGCGCACTGGTAGGGCCGCTCGCCCAGGTGGGTCCGCCGGTGCAGGTTGAGGCTGGAGCTGCTCCTGAAGCTCTTCCCGCACTGGGAGCACTTGTAGGGCCGCTCGCCGGTGTGGATGCGCTGGTGGATGACGAGGTCCCAGCTCTGGCTGAAGCTCTTCTTGCACTTGCTGCAGGCATAGGGCCGCTCCCCGGTGTGGATGCGCTGGTGGACGACGAGGATTGAGCTCCGGCTGAAGCTCTTCCCGCACTTGGCACAGGTGTAGGGCCGCTCGCCGGAGTGCAGCCGCTGGTGATTCGCCAGGCCCGAGCTCTGATCAAAGCTCTTCCCGCAGTCGGTGCACTTGTAGGGCTTCTGCCTGGCGGGGCGCGGGGCCGGGCTGGCAACGGCGGCGCCCATCTCCTTCCCGCCGTCCTGGCAGCTCTGCGGGCTCCCACTGCCGTGGCTGCACTGGTGTGCCAGCAGCGCAGTGCTCTGCGCGAAGCTCTTGCCGCACTCCACGCAGCTGTTGGGGTGTTCCTCGGCAGAGGCCTGCTGACGCATGACCGTCTCCTTGCGCTTCTGCCGTCCGCGCCCGCGCCCGCCCGCCTCGGCCTCCCCGCCATCCCGGGGGGCCGGCTGCCCCTCCGCCCGGCCCTGGCCCCTCGGGGGCCTGCCGTGCTCGGGCTGGGGGGCCGCGGACCCTCTGCAGCGCTTCGGCGACATGGCGGGGGGCTCCCCGAGCCGGGGGCGTCCCCGTGCCGTCCCCACCTGCGGCGACAAGGGGAGAAGCCAAACGTAAGTCGCTCCCCCTGAAAGGCCGCGTTGGGGGATGCCCACCCTCCGGCACCCCCCAGCTCGGGGCGCCCGAGCGGCCACGAGCCCTGGCAGCCCCCACAGCGAGGACGAACCCGGGACGGGTCGGGGCTGGCTTTAGGGAGGGAAATTCCGAGTCCAGCCTTTCCTGGGGCCCTCGAGGCGCCGGTGCCCGGCTTCAAGGGGCCTCGGCGCTCCGGCGGCGTGCCGAGTCGCCGGGGCGGTTCGCCCGGGCTTGGCGGTGCGCGGTGCTGCGGGAGCAGCCCAGGCCGGCTGGCGGCGGCAGGGACGTGCCAGGGAGACGCCGCGACTCGGCTCGGGGGCAGCGGGAACCTCCCTGGCGCCCCAAATGGCGCCTGGCGGCCCGGCTTCGCGGCGAGGCCCCCGGCCCCACCACGCACAGGCCCCCCGGCCCCTCGACCCCCCCAGCCCGGCCGCTCTCCGGGCCCCGTCGCCGCCAGGCGAGGCCGGGCCGGGCCGGCCCCGCGGGACCCCCCGCCGGTGGCCTCCGCCCGCGCTACCCCGGTACCTGCGGGCCCGGCCCGGGCCGGCGGCGGCTGCGGCTCCTGCCCCGTCCCCGTCCCCCGCTGCCGTCCGGGCGCTGCGCGGCCTCGCCGGTGCCGGGCGGACAATGGAGGCGGCGGCGGAGACGCTGACCCAGGAAGTTCAACCCCCGGGGGCTGCTCGGAGGAAGGCGGCGGCGGTGGGGGGAAGACCCCGGCCCCGGCCCCGGCCCGGCCCCCATCGCCATTCCCCAGCCCCCAAGCACCCGCCACCCAGCACCCCCGGGCCCCCCCGGCCCTGCTCACCCACCCCCCCGCGGCGTTCGGGACAGGGTCGCTTCTCCTGTGGCCCCGACCCGCACCCCGACCCTTCTCACCAGGACGGCGACGTGCTGCCCGCCCCCCACTTCGGGGAGGGGCCCCCTTCTTGCCCTCGCCCTGCCCGCGGCCAGACCCGCTGCCGGAGGAGGACAGAGCCGAGGATGCCGCGCTTGCCAAGGGCGCCCGCAGCGGGAGCAGCCGCCCTGGCCGGCGGAAACCTGAACCCGGGGAAAACACAGGCGTGCACAGCCCGCGGCTGGTACAGCAGCTCTTTACTATGGCAGGCAGGGAAAGGAAAGGGATCGCGCGCCCCGGCACGCCGAGCACCGGGCTGGAGCTGAAATTACCTTGCCAGCGGCCTTGCTGGAGCTGCTCCGACAGCCCTGTTTGCGGAGGACTGTTGCCAAATTAATGAGTTACAGGACCCTTTGTGCTCGTGCAGGGAGGAGAAAGCTGCACCGCGAGGCTCACGCCACAGGACTCTGCTTCGGGCTCCCCCCCTTTCCACCCCCCAAACCCCATGGCGAAACACAGGCAGGTAAAAGGCTCGGCCCCATCTACACAACGGCCACAACATGGACGCAGCGTGGCAGAAAGGCGGCTCGGGGTGTCCCAAGGCCTCGGCCCCGCGGCACGGAGCAAGACACAGCTGCCTGCCTGGCACGGGCTTCCCACAGCTCTGTGCGGACAGGGTCAAGGAATCCTGGCGGGCTGCCGGTGCCATGTCCCTGTTCGGCACGGGAGAAGCGAAACGTCCCCTCGAGTCCATCCCCACTGCGGCTCCTCTCCCACCGGTGCCCACTCAGGCTCGGGAGGGTCTTGGCTGCTCGTGCCGCTCAGGCTCGTCAAGGCTCCTGCTCCCCCGCTGCGGCTGGAAGCCCCCGGGGCCCCCCGAGCCGCCTCCAGCTCCGTCCGGCTCAGTCCCCTGAAAGCAGCGGGGCTCGATGCCTGGTAGAGGAGCAGCGGCGAGCGCCTATCCCAGGTGGATCCGCTGGTGCCTGATGAGGGCCGAGCTGACGATGAAGCTCTTCCCGCAGTCTCCGCACTTGTAGGGCTTCTCTCCGGTGTGGGTGCGCTGGTGGGTGATGAGGGACGAGCTCTGCTTGAAGCTCTTCCCACAGTGGGGGCACTGGTAGGGCGTCTCGCCGGTGTGGATGCGCTGGTGCCGGATGAGGGCCGAGCTCTCAAAGAAGCTCTTCCCACAGCCAGCGCACTGGTAGGGCTTGTCCCCGGTGTGGGTGCGCTGGTGTTTGAGGAAGGCTGAGCTGTAGCTGAAGCTCTTCCCGCAGTCGGCGCACTTGTAGGGCCGCTCGCCTAGGTGGGTCCGCTGGTGCGTGTTGAGGTTGGAGCTGCGGTTAAAGCTCTTCCCGCACTGGGAGCACTTGTAGGGCCGCTCGCCGGTGTGGATGCGCTGGTGGACGACAAGGTCCGAGCTCCAGCTGAAGCTCTTCCCGCACTTGGTGCAGGCGTAGGGCCGCTCGCCGGCGTGCAGCCTCTGGTGCTTCGCCAGGTCCGAGCTCTGGCCGAAGCTCTTCCCGCAGTCAGGGCACTTGTAGGGCCTGTCTCCACTGTGGATGCGCTGGTGGGCGTTGCGGTTTGAGCTGCGGGTGAAGCTCTTCCCGCAGTCCAGGCACTTGTAGGGCTTCTCTCCCGTGTGCAGCCGCTGGTGGATCAGCAGCTCCGACCGCCGGGAGAAGGTCTTCTCGCACTGCCCGCAGGTTTTTGGCGCGTCCCCCCGCCGTGCCCGCCGCTCCCCTCGGCCGCTGGCTGCCGCCCCGTCGCAGCGGTGCAACGCCGGCCGCTCCTCGGGGGGACTCTGGGGGTCCCAGGGGGGGCCACAGTGGCTCTGGCAGGCGTCCTCGAGCACAGGGCTCTGGGGGACGCCCTCCTCGGCCCCCTGGGACAGGATGACGTCCAGCTCTGCCAGCTCGGGGCCGTCCGCCTTGGGAGCCTCCTCCTCGTTCTCGCTCCCCGTCCCGTCATCTGCTGGGGCAGAGAGAGTCAACGCTCATGGGAGTGATTCCCGGTGCGAAGGCGAAAAAGGGGGAACCTGAACAATTTGGGCGGCCAAAGGCTGATCCCAGAACAGAGGGTAAGAAAGCTCTTCCCAACCCCAGCCCAGCGGCTCCACGCCCGGGTACCTGCCAGCTTGGGACGCTCCCTGAGGCAGGGGCTGCCACAGGGCCACCGCTAAAACCTCTGTCCCATTTGGGGTGGGGTTCCGGCTCACCTGTGGGGGCCACCCTGAGGATCTCCCATTCCTTGGAGTCGTTTGGGTCCGGCACCCCCAGCTCTTCCTCCAGCTCCAGCCGGGAGATGACGTTGGGCTTGGGAATCGGGAAGTCTGCTCCGGAAAAAGGGGGAAAGAAGACACAGGGTCTGTTACGGGTCTGTTACGTGGGGTTTATTAAACAGTATGTGTGTGCGTATATACACACACACTTTTTAAAGGAAATATGGCATTTTGCGTTCAGGCAAGCAGCTGGGAGAGAAAGGCAATAAAAGGCATTTCCAGCCAGCAGACCATGGCTGCTTGGCAGGTAACCTCACTTGCGGCATCTCCCGTCTTCCGAGGAGGAATGTGCCATCCCAGCACCACATTCCTCTGCACCCAACGCCTTAAAAAACAAAACTCTCACAAGAATTGCGCTTTCTTTTCCCCCTGCACCCACCAGCTAAAAAGCACGCGCCACGTTGTGCCAAGAGGGCTCACGATGCCAAAGGCAGGGGCCCAACCCCGTGGTGCTGGCTGTGCCAACGCACGGTGGCGACAGCTTTTGTTCTTGCCGTGCCTGCAGGATGCATCTTTTTCGGCAGCGGATTATTTTTCGGTGGCGAAGCCCGGCGCGTGGCAGGGCAGGCGGCAGCATGCTGCGGGGAGCGGGAGCAGGCGAGGACACCAGCCTTACCCAGCAGGATCAGGGACTCGTAGCTCTCCTGCATGATGCCGACGCCGCTTCGAAGCCCGGCAGCACCTGCAAGAGAGGGAAAGGGGGTTCAGGGGCACCTCCCGGCGTGGGCACAGAGCAGCCGCGTCCCCTGCTCTTGCTGTGGTCCCCGCTAACCGGGCCTGGGTGGCTGCTTAGGCAGATATGGGGGGCCGCTAGCAGGGCCCCCCCGCTCCCGGCTAAGGATGCAGGCAGCTGAGCATCTCCCCTCCGCGGCCTCCCCGCGAGCGGGGCCGGAGCGGGGGCACCCGCGGGCTCAGCAGCCCCTCCCCGGCTCCGCAGAGGGACCCCCAGCACCCCGGTACCTGCGGGCGGCGGGGCAGAGCCGGGCGGGGGCTATGCTCCGGGGGCTGCAGGGGCCGGGGCTCCCCCGCTCCGGGCTGCTCGGGGACGCGCCGCCGCCGGCCCCGCGGCTGCTCCGCCCGGGCTCCCGGATGGAGGAGCCGCCGGTGACCCAGGAAGTTCAGCCTCCGCCGCGGCGACCGGGGAGGCGCGGAGGGAAGCGGGGGCGAGGAGCGGCGGCGCTTCCCCCCTCCATCCCCCCCCTCCCGGCGGGGGCAGACGAACCGCCCCTGCGCTCCTGCCCGTGCCCGGCCCCGTCCCGCCTGCATCCCCCTCCCTGTCCTCGTCCCCACCCTTGTCCTCATCCCATCTGCATCCCCGGCCTCATCTCCATCCTCGTCCTCATCCCATCTCCATCCCCATCCCCGTCCTTGTCCCTGTTTCTGCCTGCATCCCTGTCTCCATCCCCATCCTCTTCCCATCTGCATCCCCATCCTTGTCCTCATCCCTGTTCCCACCTGCATCCCCATCCCCGCTTGCATCCCCATCCCCTTCTGCATCTCCATCCCTGTCTTTATCCTCATTCCTGTCCCGTTCCCTTCCCCACCTGCATCCATGTCTCCCCCATCCCCTGCCCTGTCCCCATCCCTGTCCACGTCCTGGCTCCGCAGCGTCACCTGGCAGCAGAGTGACAGCAAGGGGTGGGCAAAGGGGGACAAACCCTCTCTGGCCTCGCACCTGCAAACAACAGCCCAGGGAACGGTGGGGCCCTACGACAACCGGGCTCAGGAGGGACCCAGGGAGCTTGGCGTCCAACCCACCCTCCTCCAGCCGAGGAGGCTTCTCGGGGGCTTCCTCGGGGCTTTGTCCAGCCTGGCCTGGCCGAGCTCCATGGATGGGGACAGCGCAGCCACCCCGGCTGCCCCGCTTGGCCGTCCTCAGGGAAAAGCTGCTCGTAGCCAGCGGAGACCCGTCCTCTTCCAGTTCGCGCTCATCATCTCCCATCCTCTGTGTGGCTGAGGGCTTTGCCAGGCTCTGGGAGAGCTGTGGGTGCTCACGGTGTTCCCGGCGCGACCCAGGGGACCCCCATCTCCGAGCTGGCCCTGCAGCTGCCCCCCTCGCCCCTGGCTCGCCCGCCCCCCCTCGCTGCATAGTGAAGCCCCACAGCCCCCACGGGACCCCAGTTCCGCCTCAAAAAGACACTGCAGGAGCTGCGCAGGTTGGTGGCGAGCCGCAAGATGCCTCCGATACCCAAAACTCAAAGACTCGCATTGTGCCCCAGCCTCTGCATCCACCTTTTTGGGTGAAAACCACCAAATTCCTTTGCTTTCTCCCACCTCAGTTTCCCCACCTGTGAAACGAGAGGAGCCACTTGCTCACAGCGGCTTCTGGGCTGGGAGCCGTCTGGGTCAGCCTCCGCTCGGCAGGGAGGGCTCAGGAGAGAATTGGGGTTTGACAAGGCCCCCGGGGACCCCCAGTGCCGGAGGGAGTGTCTTGGGTGACACTTTGCCCCGGATCCATTCCCCGCCGCCCCACCCCAGCCGTGCCGGTGGCCTCTGCTGCAGGATGGCAGATTTTATTGCCGAGCGCCACACAGAGAAACCTCGGGGAGGGGACCCCGGCGCCAGGGAAGGGGCCAGGGCCGTCAGAGGGACTTGCCGTGCTGCAGACGCCAGTGGGTGATGACGTTGGAGCTCTGGGTGAAGCTCTTGCCGCAGTCAGGGCAGACGTAGGGCCGCTCGCCGGTGTGGACGCGCTTGTGCTTGGTGAGCGCCGAGCTGGTGGTGAAGCTCTTACGGCACTCGGGGCAGACGTAAGGCCGCTCGCCGGTGTGCACCCGCTGGTGGGTGGTGAGGTGGGCGAACTGGCTGTAGCCCCGGCCGCACTCTCCGCAGCGGTAGGGCTTCTCGGGCAGGTGGGTGCGCCGGTGCCGCAGCAGGTAGGAGCTGGTGGAGAAGCTCTTTCCGCAGTCGGGGCAGGCGAAGGACTTCTCGGCACGGTGTGTGCGCTGGTGCTTGGCCAGCAGTGAGCTGTCAGCGAAGGCCTTGCCGCACGCCGGGCAGGGGTAGGGCCGCTCGCCGGTGTGGGTGCGCCGGTGGATGGTGAGCGAGGGGCAGTCCCGGAAGCTCTCGCTGCAGTCGGGGCAGCGGTAGGGCCGCTCGCCCGTGTGCAGTCGCTGGTGCCGGGTGAGGTTGGAGCTGCTGCCGAAGCGGCGCCCGCACTCGGGGCAGGGATAGGGCCGCTCACCCGTGTGCGTCCGCCGGTGCTTCACCAGGTCCGAGTTGACGTTGAAGCTGCGGCCGCAGTCGCGGCAGCGGTAGGGCCGCTCGCCGGTGTGCAGCCGCTGGTGGGTGAGGAGATGGGAGCTCTGCCCGAAGCAGCGCCCGCACTCGGGGCAGGCGTAGGGCCGCTCGCCCAGGTGGCTGCGGCGGTGGGTCAGCAGGTTGGAGCGTAGGCTGAAGGTCTTCCCGCACGCCTCGCAGGTGTTGGTGCGCGACCGTGCCGCCCCGGCACCACCGCCACGCTCCTGCTCTGTCTCCTGCCCGGGGGATGCGTCTCCTCCTGCTCTGCTCAGCGACATGCCCCCCCTCTCCAGGCTCTCCTCCTGCCTGTCACCTGCTGGGCAGATGGGCGACGGCGCTGGGGAGGGACGGGACGGGGAGGGGGTACCACACAGCCAGCAGCAGCCCCATCCCGGCCTGGGGTGTTGACCCCGCCGCCCTCCGCTCCCAGCCCGCAGGGACGAGCGCTGAGCCCAATGCTGAGCCCAGCCCCGTCCTGTACCTGTCCTGGCGTCTCCCTGGCTCGCTACCGCCTCGGGGCCGCGGGTGCCTGGGTCCATGTGGGGCTGGGAGCCCTCCGTTCCCTGAGGAGAGAGGAGAGGGGAGGAATCGGGGGGTGGGCTTGCCTGGGATGAGCGGCTTCGGGGCTGGGGGTCTGGTGGCAGCGCAGACCCCTGGCGCAGGGCCCGGCAGAGGCCGCATCCTCAAATGGCTCTCGCTGCTGTTTCCGCCTGGACTGCAACAGGGGCCAACAGCCCGGCACACGGTAAGGGGGCTGGCGGGCAACAGAGGCCTGCGGAACAACGCTTCGCCCCCAAAACCTGCCTGAGGTTGTGCAGGGCAGGGGGAGGAGGGAAGGGTCTGCGGGTGCTGGGGGAGCAGGCACCCCACCTGTGGGGGGACTCGGGGCAGCCTGAGGAGGGTCAAGGGTGGCGGGGGGGACATGGGGAGGGGTGCAGGGGAGGACACGGGGGGGCCCCCCCATCTGTCGTGGTCCCACTGTCCCTGTGCAGTATGGGTGTCCCTGCCCACCCTGACCCACCGAGGGTCCCGCCACTGTCCGTGGGAGCAGGGACCCCCCAGGAGCACCAGATGGGAGTAGCCTGTCCGGATGGGTGGGTGACGCAGAAGGGGGCTGGGGAGGGCACAGCAGGGGCCAGCAGTGGGTGGCCAGACCCAGCACTCTGCGAGGCAGCATCGCAGAAGCATCCTGCTGCCCGAGCCCCCTCACCCCATTCCGCCCCAGGACTGCCCCCCGCAGCTCACACTGCCTCAGGGCCTTGGCCCCCCTGTCCTGCAGGACCACAGCCGCCCTCCAGCCCCCTTTCTCCATCCCAGAATCAGTGGCAAGGGGGCTGCCGGCAGCCCAGAGGGTGCAGGGCTCCCTACAGGGCAGGCGCGCTCCCCCCAGCACCACCTCCTCCCCTCTCCGAGGACCCTTTTGGCTCAGCAGCCCACTTCAGACCCCCCCAGCTCCCCTACAGCCCTTCCCGCGGCTTGCTGATGCTGGAGCCGCCAGCCAGGATTCCCCGAGGACAGCCATGCTCTGCTCCGAGCCCCCCAGGTCCTCTGCCCCCTCAACATCTCCCCTGAGGCATTTTCTTTTGTCCTTCATTACTGTTCCAGCTGCTCAGGTGCGAGTTACGGTGCTCAGTACGGTTTCTGATGTGTGTATTTTATTTTTTGTTTCAGCCCTACTCTCGTGTTTTCTGTCCTTTAGGGCCTGTTTATATCTGCTACGGGAGTCGGCTGGAGAAACCTTCTCGGAGTTTGGGTGACGGGGAAGTGCTGTTGGTGATTTACAGTGAATAATTCACGCTGCAGCTAGGGATGTTTCAGAGGATTCTTATGGGATCTAGTTCTGCTCTGGCAGCCTGTCCTGTCCAAAGGCCGTGCTGGGACCAGTTTAGCAGCGTGTGTAGTCTTGACAGACACGAAGAGCAACAGCACCGTGTTTTCTTTTTCAGACAGAAAACTAAAGCACATCATTTCTGCTGGTAATGCTGGTACTACATTTAGCAAACTACTTTCACATGTAACTCCATATAATCTTAAGTTATTTATATCTACTTAAAGAAAGGTTTGCGTTCCGCCCGGTAAAATTAAGCTTAATTACCAACCTGGTCAGGTTGTCCGTGCAAAGCTGCAGTGAAGGAGCGGGTGGCGTCGTCTCCAGCAGCCGCCTGTTCCTCAATTTGGTGCTTGGCGAGCTGCAAACCCAAGCCAGAGCAGGAGGCGCACGTCCCAATCCAGGGGAGGTTTTTAGTTTCCCCCCGTTGGTTCCGCCCCCCTCGCTCCTGGCCGCTCTGCCACATGTCATGCGGGGACAGACCGCGGGGAGATGGCTGTGGGAGGGTGCATGGAGGTGAAGCAGACACCCAGCGCAAAGGAGGGTCGGGCTGTGAAGTGTAACTGGTTTGTGGAACTGCGGGACTGTAAATTCATTCAAGGGGCTTTGTGGTTTCTGGTGTCGCCTGACAGGTGGGCAGCTGTTCTCGTGTGCGGGTGTGGAAGGTGAGGGCACACCGCAACGTGCAGAGCTCGCTCGTTTTCCGCCCGGGAATCCCCACGGCGGAGGCAATGGTGCCGTGAAGAGAGAGTTGTGAAGACGCTAAGGACGGCTGCGCATCTCACACAGAATACAATTATCTGTGCTGCGTGTGTGTGACCTGGCGCAGCGTTTCAGCATTACACATCGTACCTGCTGCGATGTAATGTGTCCGCTCGCCTTCGTCTCCGCTGTGTCCTTGCGGTCTCAGTGTCGTCACAGGTTTTGTCGGATGCGCCGTTGGCCAAGGTGGCAGCAGGCGCTCGGGCTCCTGTTGGCGCAGCGGCGACGGTTGGGTGCGGCCAGTGGTGGTGGCGCAGCCAGCGGTTTGATGCTGTGGTGTATCTGCTGCACGTGCATTCGTTCCCCCCAGAATTGGGGGTTCCAGAAAAAAGGGCTGGCGGAGCTGAAGTGCGAAATCCTGCAGCCGCTGAGCTGGACCGAAGCACCTGTCCGACCTCTGGTCACACCGAGGTGCTCCTGTTGTTTTTCCTGGGATCTCCAACGTCCCTGGTTTCTGTTATTTTAATTTTTATTACTTGTTATTTACTTTAAAACATCTAGAATAAAAACTTAAATAACAGTAACGAGAACAGCCTTTGTGAGTAAATAATGCCTAGACTCTAACTATTATGCAAAACTCTACAGACACTAATTACTCCCAATATATACTATAAAATTACAAGCAGCAAAATATAAATAATAGAGCACTAACTGGGATTAATATCCGTAAAGAAACAACTCTAGCTAGTATTAAAAAAAAAAAATCGCAGGCACTAGTTAATCCCACTTAGTAGCAAAGTGTCAATTAAAACGCTAAAGTGCAAATAAATAAAGGAAATAATATTTAGGGATGAGTCATGGCTAAATTGAATCATTGCTATTACTTAACGAACCAGGCGGTAATTATTCCTAATCTGTATTGTAATAATAAAAAAAAAAAATTAGCCATCCTTTTTTAAGCAATAAAGATAGAAAACTAGTTGAGAGTCATCAATAGCTAAATTTAAATATAGCCATTATTAAATAAATTGCAGGCGTTAATAACTCCCAATCGGAAACAAAATAAGAAAGTTTTAGAATTTAAAATGAAAATAAAAATTTGAAAGCTGATTGGGAGTGTTTAATAATACCTAAATTGTAACACAGCTGTAGATAAGTTCAGAGGCGATAATGACTCCTGCTTAGAACCCAAATAGTAAGTGAAGCTTTAGATTTTTAAATAAAGAGAAATGAAAATGAGTCATTAAATAATGGCTGTATTTAAATGTAGGTATTAAGAAAACTCATAGGCGGTAACGATTCTCAACCAAAAATAACAACATTAAAAGATTTAGATTTAAAATAAAATTAGAAGACTAACAGAGCGTTATAACCACCTGAACTTAAACATCAGAATTTTGGGGGAAAAAAACCCACCAAACCACAGGTATTAATTAATTCCAAGTAGAGCTAAAATAAAAGTAAAAACAGTGCAAATTAAATAAAAACCAGTGCAGTTAAATTTTAAAAACCTTTAGAACACTAATTGGGCCTTATTAATGCCTCTTACTTATTAAATAACAGCAATGTTAAATTTAGGCATTCATGACGCCCAAGCATATCACCATCATAAGAATTTCCAGATACGAAGCAGAAATAGAATACTAACGGGCAGCAGTTTACTACAATGATATCTTGTTATAATTATGGTAATTAACGACTCCTAACTCGGTTTCTAATTCACAATACGAAATCACGGTTCGGAGAGTAATTAACCTTTCCCTCCGCCTCAGACTCCGTTTTCGGCGCTTTGTCTCCTTTCCCTCTTTCCTGCAGCCGCAGAAAACCGGAATCCTCCCGGCGCGGGTCGGTCGCTCACTGCCCTTGGGAACAGCAAATCATCGAACCGGCCCGCTGCGATAACGCCATGTCGCCTAACGGAACCGCCCGGTAAAGCCCGCCGAAAGACGCCCCGCCGCCCCTGCTCGCACCGTCCCCAGCGGCGGCTGCTCCGGCCGGGGGCTGGTGCCGCTCGGGGCGGTCACCAGCGCAGACGGTCCTACCGGTCGTCAGCAGCTCCGCTAAACCGCGACTTCCCGACTCGGTACGCAGATTAGAGCCGCCACCCCCCCCCGCCGCGCCTCGGCCGCGCCTCGCAACGCCGAGCCTCCCCGCCCGCGCAACACCCACCCAGCGCCGCCCCGGCACCGCAGGAAACCGGCCGGCAGGCAGAACCAACGCGGCGAGAGGGACCGGCCCGCGGCAGCGGCGGCCACTACCGCTGGTACCCGCGCGGGAAACGCGCAGAAACGCCCCCGCGGAGGCCGGGTCGGCGCCGGGCCCCAGAGAGCTGCAGCCGGTTCCCGCAGCGACGGCCGCGCCGCCCGGCCCGGCCCGGCCCGGCCCGGCCCCGAGACCGGCCATCGGCGCTCCGGTACGGGCTCTTACCGCGCTCCGGGCCCGCCCGGAGGCCCGGAAGTGCCCGTCAGTCCTCCGAACTCGCACTCTATGCGCCGGCGGTCCTCCAGCGCACCGGAAGTGCCCCTCAGTCCTCCGAACTCGCACTCTATGGGCCGGCGGTCCTCCAGCGCACCGGAAGTGCCCCTCAGTCCTCCGAACTCGCACTCTATGGGCCGGCGGTCCTCCAGGTTACCGGAAGTGCCCCTCAGTCCTCCGAACTCGCACTCTATGGGCCGGCGGTCCTCCAGAGCACCGGAAGTGCCCGTCAGTCCTCCGAACTCGCACTCTATGGGCCGGCGGTCCTCCAGCGCACCGGAAGTGCCCCTCAGTCCTCCGAACTCGCACTCTATGGGCCGGCGGTCCTCCAGGGCACCGGAAGTGCCCCTCAGTCCTCCGAACTCGCACTCTATGGGCCGGCGGTCCTCCAGCGCACCGGAAGTGCCCCTCAGTCCTCCGAACTCGCACTCTATGGGGCGGCGGTCCTCCAGCGCACCGGAAGTGCCCCTCAGTCCTCCGAACTCGCACTCTATGGGCCGGCGGTCCTCCAGGTTACCGGAAGTGCCCCTCAGTCCTCCGAACTCGCACTCTATGGGCCGGCGGTCCTCCAGGTTACCGGAAGTGCCCCTCAGTCCTCCGGAGTCACACTCTGTGGGCCGGCAGTCCTCCAAAGCGACAGAAAAAGGCCTGAAACAAACTGCAAATATAACAAAAATAATAATAATTAAAAAAAGATAAAGCGCCCCCGAGTTTTTCTCAGGCTTTACCGATGCCCGAGCGGGGCCCTGGTGAATTCCAGAGTGTTCTAGGGCCACTGGGTCCCTCGGGGTGTGGGTCCCTGCGGGGCTGGGTCCCTGTGGCAGCAGCGGTCCCCTGTGGATTTGTCTCCCCGTAGCTCCAGCTCCTTATGGGGAGGCCCCTCTGGGGGTGTCCCCGCCGGGGAGGCACCCCCTCCCTCCCTTCCCCCCGGCGCTGCGGGCACGTATCTAAAAGCTGTACTTAAAACTTTTACCTGGACTTTTAAAAACAATTTTTTATTTTTAATACAATGGAAAACATGCGATTATCGCTTTTAAAAACGTAATATATCGCTCTCTCGCATAAACAAATTCTCTTTTAAAAAGGGATACTTTATGTGGCTCTGTAGGAATCTATTGGTGCTTTGTTTCTACGTTAAAAGAAGAATATTCCTGTCAGTAATCTGTCAGTCAGCATATCTGCTTTTGGGATACATCCTCGAGGATTTTCAGAGACAGTGGAATTAGCTTGGAATAAATGGTAATTGAGTTATAAGGAGGATTGAGCGATGCTGCTCATCTGTGTCTGTGTGCTTAAATCGGTTTCTGTCAGCAGATGACAAGCGCCAGCCCGACTCTGAGCCTAGGAGTGACCTCCGCCCTCGGCACCTCTGACGTATTTCAGGTTAGGGAAGTGTGGTGCAGAAGGGAGAGCAGCGATAAGTGGATGCCATTTGTCACTTCTTGGTAATAGATGCGAATATCAGCGGTACAAAGCCAAAGTCCTGCTCAGCAGTTTGGGCGATCTCCTTGATCTTGGATTCCTCTTAACTTGCAAAGTCGGTGGCAACGCTGTTTGCTTAACGAGCGTGCTTTGGTGCTTGTGCCTGGATGTGGTGTCCCCAACTGGCAGGAGGTATTTTTGTGTTTTAAAAAAAAGAAAAGGTAATACAGGTGAAACGGGAATATCCCTCCCTGGGAGGTGCTGGGAGCTCCCCTGCTAAATTCTCCAGCTTTTTAAAGTTCCTGCTCATAACGTTAAAACTGTTGTTCTTTCTTTTGCCATTAAATATTATCCTGTAACATAAATCCGATAACGGGTGTGTGCTTTCTTGGGCTGGATCACCAACCAAAGCATAAAACACCTAAAGCTGACTCCAGATTCCCTGGATTTCCTGGTGAAAAAAGCAGAAGGCGGCAGCCTTTCAGGCCCCTCTGGAAGTCAGCCAAAGACCTCGGTTCGTATTTGTGCAGTATGTTTCTTGCGCCTTTCAAACTTAAAGACAAGCTGGAGGAGCATGGCAGCTATCTGATCTCCCTAAACAAAACCCCAGAAGGATGCAGGCTCGAGGTAAAGCTTTTGTTACAAAGCTCCCCCTTTGTTTTCCTGAGCTCTTCTAGCAGCTGGGGTGCAGAGGAATGAGGCAGGACAAGGGGTCCTTTATTTTCCTCAGCTACAGGGACACGGATGCTGTGTTCAGCAGTGGCTGTAGCAGGACAGGCTGTCTGCAGGATCACCAGGTTTGGTTATTTGCTGTCCCCTCCCCTTCCCTGTTTGCCGGTGGCAGGTGAGCAGAGAGCCAGGCTGTGTGAGCTGCAGGAGAGGAGTCAGGCCCACATGCAGTGCCCAGTAGGGAACTGGTTTTTCATTAAGGTTTAGTTTAAACCGTCTCTTGCAGTCCTTTGTGCACACCTTTGCAATGCTTTAGGTCCCTCTTTCCCTTGCTTGTATCCCCACTCCCATTGGATTTGACTGATGCCTCTCCCTGGATGGCCAGGTTGCTCCCCCAGAGGCACGCACAGGGTTCCCCTCTGGCCACTTGAATGGCTTTTTGTCACCGGAGCAGTCCTAATGCCTGCCCTCTGAGAAGGCAGGTCACCCACCAAGCAAACTCTGCCGGGGCCTGACCTGCTAAACTCCTGTTTGGCCGCAGGTTGCCGTGTCAGTTCCTCAGAGTGTTTTGTTATGGTAGTGAAAACTCTTCTCTTTAAAAAACGTCATCAGTTCTGAAGGCTTTTTCTTTTTCTGTACAAATGCTGGTTTAATTTCTTGTTTCATTGTTTGCTATTGAGCAATAATCTAATGTGCTCAAAGCTAGATCACGTTAATTAAACACAGGCTCCAAGCAAAGGAAAATGTGAGCTGCAGAACTAAGAAAGCTCATGTTCCTGCGAGTTAGTCTTTTGAGAAGCTCTTCTAGACTCCTGTTAAGTCTAGTAAGGTGAAATTTCCTTCCGTAGGCTGTTCTGTAGTGGGGCACCGACGGTCTTCTGAGGTTGGCAGGTAGGTTCCAAATGAGTTGGCAGAAGGCCATATAGGTATGTGTATATGGAGACTGTGGAGACACTCAGTGCTTTCACTGTAAAGTGAAAGAATAAGCTTTATATTTTTTAAAAAAGAAACAATTGAAGTGGAGGAACCTAAGCTTACTGTTCTCTGCTAAAGCATGGAAAAATATTCTGGCAAGCACTCCCAAAGTATTTGTTCTCTGTTTGCTACAGATTAATTCCATAGAGAATGATACACTGCACTCCTTTCCTGATTAGCAGAAATGCTATTTAATTAGACAAGCTCCATGACTCAGCAGGGTAGTCAAACCCTTCTGAGCTCTTACAGCCCTATTCCGGTCAGAATTTGTGTGGAATTAATTTTCTTCCTTATCCAGTAAAGCCATATTACAAGATCACCAGGTGAATTTAGATCTTATGGATACTAAATAGAAACTGAACAGAAAATGAAAAAGTCTGAGATTCATCAGAAATGTAATGCCTAAACAGGCAGAGCCATTGAAGATTGGAGCACCAGTGGACAGAGCTTGATATCCTAATGGAAATGCTCAAAAGATATGGGGTGTATAAATTCTTAAATGTGTAAGTTTGCCTGGAAGTATTTGGATAAATATATTGAATCTATGGACAGTGTTTTCTCTACACCTTAGCTCTTCTGCGTTTCCTTCTCTGATTAGGTTGGCACTGATTTATTTTGTCTGCTCTTACTTTCTCATACACCTTTCTGTAGCCTGGTATTCCTTCTTTCACCGTGAGATGGAAAGGCGGTTAGAATTTTGTGTGGCTGGCTTGTAAAACAGAAACTGGCAAGAACTGTAAAATAAAGAAGTGGTATATTGGGCATTCTTACTGCCTATAACTATAAATATTTATTAGTGTGGTTAAGCTCGGAGCTCAGTGATTAACATTGAGGAGCCTGTGTACAATTTGTTATATTTATTGTATTTTATGCATGTTAAAGCAATGCAAAATTAATCAGAAAAGGGAAAATGGTTGGAAATTTGCATCGATAGTAGATAAAGTGTTGGTAGCTATTTGAACAAAATTATTTTTACGTAAGGCAATACTACTGTTTTTAAAGAAAAATCTTAATTTAGAGAGACTGTTAGACATACCTTTTCTGCAGAAATGAATGCTGCTTTATGGGTGAAACATATTGAGTGTTTCCTCAGTATAAAACTACATGTTTTTTGAGCCTGGTTTGCTTAGTCTTCAGTTTAAGATACAAGTTGTGTCAAAATGATTGTAGTTTGTACCGTGTTCATTTTGCCTTTGCAGGTAAAATGATGGGAAGTGCTATTCTTCCTGCAAATCTGACCAAGTATGGCCAGCTGGTTTACCTGAACGCAGGCTACAAGGGCATCTCTCAAAATGTGCCCCTGTGGCAGATTTTGAAGTTAGAATGTGATGAATTGTATAAGCTCCCTGACAGAGTCTTTGCTTACTGCACCAACCTGACTGAGCTCAATCTGAGATACAACAGAACAAATATAAAAAAATGATTCTTTCAAAACCCTGGAGGTAAGCTTTAGAAAAGCACCTTTTCGTGTAAATAAAGTATGAATGGGGAATTTACTGTATTTTCCATTGTGTTACAAAACAGCTGCCTATTTGCATCTGAAAATACCCAGCGTATAATCTTCCTTCGTTGCTTTGTCTAAAGAAAAGATCCCATGACTGTTGGAGAAAGTTAGCCAGACTAGGCCGCGGTGGGAAAATTCTGAGTCATGCTGACAAGGGAGAAAAGAAAGTTATGCTGACCTTGCTCTGTGCAGATAAGCAACTTTGAGAAAGTATAGTATAGGGAAAACAGGATGGAACCCGGACCACGTAGCAGTAACCGAAAGTAGGAGGAATATGATAATGTAATTTTTAGAGCTAAGCCAATGATTGTGAGACAAGTATGCATAAGGTAGAACTTAGTGTATAAATATGTGTAGGGTTTTACAATAAAGTTGAAGCTGGCCTTATCACTCACATTGAGTCGACTGCCTGCCTTCCCTCGCTCGTCGCAAGTGGCGCCCGAACAGGGACCCCCCATCCCTGTTTTCCACCGGACAGCGAGATCGGAGAAGCACTGGTAGCAGCGACCAGGGAGCAGAAGATCAGTAGACGCTGTCGCGGCGTGCCTGATCCGTGCTTGAACCCAGGATAATTAAGAGGGGGTTCGCCGTCCGATAGAAGGCTACCCGTGGGAAAAGGCTGCAAACGACCGGATAATTAAGAGGGTCAGGAGAAGCGCGCAATGGAAGTAGAGGTAGCCTTCGATATTTTAAAATGCTTTTTAGAAAAGCGGGGAGTAAGCCAATTAAAAGACCTGGCTGGTTTAATTGCGTTAGGGAAAGCGAAAGGGTTTTTTTTAAAGACCCTGAAAGTATGTTTGAAGTAGACGAGTGGCGTTCTTATGGAGATTGTTTGTGGGATCTAGTAATTGATGATGATAAATCAGCAAGAAAATTAATGAAATCTTGGAGAGATGTTATTAATTGTATAAAAAGATATAAAACTGAAAGGCGAATAGCTACAGCCGCCTCAGATCGGCTTGAGCAGTCCGATCCTGCCGCTGGACGTCTCACAGCAGGGGGTGACTACTTTTCACCTCCGCCTTCGGGAATTCCTGTTCCCGTTGTTTGCCGACCCTCTCGTCCCCCTCCTGATCCGCCGACAGAAAGGGCTTGTCCCTCCGCACCGCCGGGGGAAAGGGAGAGGGAGGGTCCAAGTGAAAATGAGAGGGTAGACAGTAGCGGACAGGAGACTGCTCAAGCTGAAAGTCTTCTAAAGGCCTCACCCCCCCCACACCCCCCCACCCCTCACCCCCCCCACCCCACCCCACCCACCTCCCCCCCACCCCCCCCCGTCCCAAGCTCATCAACAGCCGCGTGTAGTGCAGGTTGGTTGGGACAAAATAGCACGAGAAGCTGTTGAACAAAAAGATTTTGATTTATTAGATCAAATTAGCCCTCAAGCCTTCCCGGTAATCTACCAGGTAGATAACGCGGGGGCTATGACTGGGGTGCATCAGGCCCTAGATTGGAAAATATTAAATCAATTGCGAAACACAGTTAATGTGCAAGGCAAATGCTGAACTATATCTGGGGTAGCGGAATGCTATGTCCAGAAGATATTAAGAACATAATGAGGCTTATTTTGAAGCAATCACAACAATTACTTTGGCAAGCTCACTGGCAAAGACTTTGTGAAATATCTGCGCGCTCGCCCCGAGCCCCAAATGTTCGTTTAGCTGGAGTAACTGTAGAACAACTAATGGGTATAGGTCCTTTTGCCTCTGTAGAAATGCAGATGCAAACTGGCCCAGACGTGTTGTTAGAATCTATGAAATTAGCACGAGAAGCCTTGCAGAAAGTTAAAACTACACCAGCTCCTCCCTCATATATGTCAATTAAACAAGGAAGAGAGGAGCCTTTTGCATCTTTTGTAGAAAGAGTCACAGACGCTATTGACCACGCAGATATGGCAGATTTTATGAAAGGACCTTTGCTAAGACAGTGTGTATTAGAGAATTGTAATACTTATACGAAGGGCATCCTTGTCACCTTACCCTTAGACGCCACCATAGAAGTCACGTTAGAGCGAATGAGTAGAGTTCCTGTAGGAGCTCAAGCCATGTTAGTTGAAACAACCAGAGAACTAGGGGAAAAATTAGTCAAGGCGCAGGGACAGGCGTTTGCAGCTCTTGCCCCACTGAAGCCTCCGGATGCCCACCAAAGTAAGACGACTGGCCGATGAGAGTATAAGTGCTTCCGATGTGGCTACCCAGGACATCTGCGTCGACAATGTCGGGAGCTGCCAGAACTGTCAAATGAATAATCATAATACTACGGTCTGCCGGCATTCGGGAAACGGGAAACCGAGCGCCAAGAGCCGCAGCGCGCCGACACCAATCGCGGCTCCGGTCACCTTCAGGCCAACGGCAGCCCCCAACCAAATGACAGTGCAGAGATACCAGACGCCATTACCCAACTTCGACCAGCAACCAGGGGGAGCCTCGGACTGGATCTGGCAACAGCAGTAGATGTCACGCTAATTGACGACCGGCCGCGAAAAAATTGCTACAGGAATTAAAGGGCCCATAGTTATCAATGGACAATCTCATGGAGCGTTGTTGTTGGGGCGATCATCCAGTGGTCTCCAAGGACTTTTTATATTACGAGGACTTATCGATTGTGATTCAAAAACTCAGTACCCACATCGTTGACCGAGCAGTGGATCGTATTGACCCTGACTTACCTGTGGACTTAACCGTTTTGCACGGCCCCACACATTTTATTGGTGCACTCACGCAGTGCAAAAAGAAAAAGGGGGAGACTGTGAGAGTATTAGAATGGATATTTACTGGAATGCAACCAAAGACTACAATTCAAGATAACGACACGTTTGATTGGAATGTGCTAGATTGAATTTATAGCTGTTACTGCTGTTTAGCTATTAATTCGCAGGCTCTTGTGCTTGCCATGGGGCTTGCTTGCCTTAATGTGTATTAGAGTCTTGTGCTCATTAGTGGCTGCTTTTTTGCTCTCACTGCTTGCTGTACTGCTGCACTGCTGATCGTCTTACTGTGCTGTGCCTGGGAACATTCTGATAACAGCAATGGGGATGCGCCTGGGCCGGCAGATGGCCAGGGCATCGCTGCTGCTTCTGTGCTGCTGTGCTGGACAGGCTGGAACTGCAGCGTGAACTCGAATCGAAGGGACTGTGACCTGTGGCTGAGTCCATGCGGGACAGGACGCCCCGAGGCGTCTGTGACTGTGGATAAGCCCATGCCCAAGCAGCAGGAACCACCTGAACCAACGGAGGACAAACTTTACAAGGAGCAGCGCAAGTGCAGCAGTGACCCGACCTGAGCCGGCTTTGGTGCTCAGTAACTCCACGCAACGCACCACCTCTGCTGACCTGAGTGACCACCATAACAGATGGAGCCCAAAGTCATGGACTAAATGAATGCAGTGGACATTTTGTGTACATTTATGGATATTTTATGGACATTTTACAGGGGATTGTGCGGGCCTGTCCTACGTGTAGCCACCATGGGCCTGGTCTCGGAATCGGCGTGAATCCCAGGGGACTCGAGGCCAGAGAATTGTGGCAAGTGGATGTGACTCATGTTGCTGACTTTGGCAGACTGAGATATATACATGTTACGATTGACACCTATAGCAAATTTATATGGGCCACGGCACAAACAGGAGAACGAGCACTCCACGTAATGCGACATTTGACTAGTTGTTTTGCAGTTATGGGAGTGCCACAAATGATAAAAACTGACAATGGCCCTGCATACACAAGCGCCAAAGTGAAACGTTTTTTTCCAAACATGGGGAGTGCGACATACTGCTGGTATTCCGCACTCACCCACGGGACAAGCTATCATTGAAAGGGCGCATCAAACGCTGAAACAATATTTGCAAAAATTTAGGGAAATCTCAGATGTACAAGAAAGACTTGTTAAGACTCTTTTTGTGCTAAATCATTTATGTATTTTTGCAGATCAGAAAGAGCCACCAGCATGGGTGCATGGTTATCCTAAAGAAAATAAGGATGACAAGCCAGTTTTCGTTATGTATAGAGATCCAGCAACCGGACTGTGGAAAGGTCCAGCAGAAGTGAAGTATATGGGTAGAGGTTATATGTGTGTACTTACTCCCACAGGGCCGAAGTGGATTCCAAGCCGCTGGACCAAAGCTGCTGTTGCTGATGATGATCAATGCAGCTCTGTCTGTACTGATCCCAGCGATGCCGTTGCCCAGCCGTGCGAACTTATGGGTGGCGTGGGCAAATAAAACTGGGATGACAGATTTTTGCCTGAGTTCAGCTACGGCAACTGAGCCCTTTAAAACATGTCTGATAGGCTTTCCTGAAATTATTGCCAGAGATTTTGATAATTGGACGTCTGTAACAGTTAATTGTATAAATGTTACTGTAGCAAATTGCTCGGTACAACTAATAAGAGCCCTAAATCATACTCTCCCTTGGGACCCCCAAGAAATTGACCTTTTGGGGTCAGAAAAAATTGGAAATGCAACTGATAACGTTACTACTCAGACATGTTTTGTGTTTGGCAGCTTTAGCCGCTTTGCCGCACAGGCCCAGACCTTTCAGTCATTGATCGGCATAAGCAGCCGCACTGATGATAACAACCCTTTGTTAATACCACCGGTTGGACTGTTGTTTCACCTTTTATGAAAGGATTCGAAATAGGCCAATATTGTGGGAATTATAACGCTTCCAAAACACTCAGTGCCTATGGACGGAGTATGAAGGGAACCAATAACTCTTTGTGGAACAATGATACGGCCAAAGCTCTTCCCCCCGGATATTTTTTGATCTGTGGGGATCGAGCATGGCCTGGCATTCCAAAGAACGCCTTTGGAGGGCCTTGTTATGTAGGTAAATTAACTCTGCTCACAGTTAGCCGACAAAGTTGGCTCAATATAACTACAGTAGCGACAAATCGACACAAAAGGTCTATACATCAATTGCAAGCAGATTGTAACGACAATATAGAATTATGGTCAACCACAGCCAATGTATTTGCTTCCCTAGTGCCTAACATAGGCACTGCGCACGCACTGGCTTGGTATTTTATTAACAATTATAGTTATAGTAAAAATAGCATATCACTGTATTTTAAATAATGTTGTAAAAATGAACCACAATGTATTGGTGGTCCAAAAAGAAAAAGGGGGAAATGTTGGAGAAAGTTAGCCAGACTAGGCCGCGGTGGGAAAATTCTGAGTCATGCTGACAAGGGAGAAAAGAAAGTTATGCTGACCTTGCTCTGTGCAGATAAGCAACTTTGAGAAAGTATAGTATAGGGAAAACAGGATGGAACCCGGACCACGTAGCAGTAACCGAAAGTAGGAGGAATATGATAATGTAATTTTCAGAGCTAAGCCAATGATTGTGAGACAAGTATGCATAAGGTAGAACTTAGTGTATAAATATGTGTAGGGTTTTACAATAAAGTTGAAGCTGGCCTTATCACTCACATTGAGTCGACTGCCTGCCTTCCCTCGCTCGTCGCACATGACTGCTTGTCTTAGCGCACTCTGGAGTCTCAGCCATCGTACGAGTCAATGCTCCCCATCCCCTTTTCCCTGGTGCCTCCCATTGAGGCATCTCCAAACAGGGTTTCTGCTGAGAGAAGAGCAGCAGCAGATGACGTACAGGGCAGAGTAGGTGGTGTGGAATCTGAGTTGCCTGGGGTCTAAAAATGGTAGCCTAAACTCTCAAGGTCAAGGTGCAATTACTCAGACCATGAAGGCCAGCGCTTAGGCCGAGTGTAGTATCTCCCAGGAGTTTGGGGACTGAGAAAGAGTTAAAAACCTTTTTACTCTACCTTTGCTTCTCCTGGTAGTTTACGTGTGGTTAGATATTCTTCTCTGTGCCATCTGTGAGGTTGGGGGACCGGCACAGGAGGCAGGAGAAGACTATTCCATTGTCTTTGCACCAGGCAGTGAATCGTGCAAAAGTAAGGGCCTAAAGACAAAAGAAAATAGAGACGATGTGCAGGTACTAATTGTTGTACAGTGTTCTAACGAGTGTGCATGTTGTTTTGAACAAGTCTGAACTTTTCTGCTGAACTCAGTACTCCAGTTCAGTTACGTAAAATGTACTCGCTGGTGTCGTCGGACCGCTGACTCTCGACTAAGTGCAAACGAGTACAGCCAGTTTCGGCGCTGGGGACAGAGCTGAGGTTCTGGCCTTCCTCGCTTTGCTGCTGCCCTGTTACTGATGGAGGCAGGGCTTGGGGCACCTCGAGGCACGTTCTGTGGCATCGCCTTTAAGGCAACGTCTCCTCCTCTGCGTCCTGTCCTTGTCCTTCTTCTTCCCCTCCTCAATCATCCCCCATCCTGTTTTTTCTCTTTCTGTCCTTCTGCCCCAATGCTTCTCTCTCCACCTCTGTCCTGCTTCCTGCCCCCGTTTTTTCTGTCTTTATTTCTCTGTCCCGCTGCCTGTCCAGTCGTTTCTTGCTAAACCGCCCTGTGCTCTCCCTTTTTTCCTTTCTCTCCTCCTCTGTCCTACTTCCTGGCCCCTTTTTCTCTTCCTCCATCTCTGTCCTCTAGCCCATTGCTGTTTTTTTTTTTTCTCCTTCTTGTACAGATCTGACTCTTTCTTTATTTCTCAATTGCTTTGTCCTGTTCCCTGTCCTTTTTCTCTCTCTGTTTCTATGTCCTGCATCCTGTCACCATCTTCGTCCCTCCCTTGTTTTCCCTCTCTTTTCCACCCCCCATTTCTCTCCCCCACTGTCCTGCTCGCCAACCCTACATTTTCTTGCTCCATCTCTCTGCAGGGGACCTCGTCCCTATTTTTCTTGATTTCTCTACCTCTCTGAACTTTTCTTTCGACCTTTCTTCCTTTCTTTGCTTCTCGGTCTTCTACCTTGTCTTATTTTTCTCTTTCCAGCCCTCTGTCCTGCTCCCCATCACTGTTTTCTTTCTCCATTTCTCTGCCCTGCTCCCCATCCCTCTCTTTCCATCCCGCTGTGCTGCTCCTCGTCCCTCCTCCCCTCTCTCCCTCCCTCCCTCTTTCTCTGTCATTATCCTTGCGTCCCTCGTTGTCTCTCCACCCCTCTGTCCTGCTCCCCATCCTTAATTTTCCTTTTCCATTTCCCTGTCCTGCTTGCGGTCCCTGTTTTTCCTCTGGCTCCATCTCCCTATCATTCTCCCTGTTGCTCTTGCTTGCTCTCTATCCCAGTGTTCTGCTCCCTATCCCTCTGTATCCCCTTTTCTTGCTTCCTGTCCCTCACTTGTCCCTCTCTCCTTCCTCCCGTCCTTCCTTCCCCCACCTCTGGTCTGCTGCTGGTCACAGGTTTTTCTTTCTCCCACTCTCTGTCTGGGTTCTGCTGCTCTCTTTCTCTCTCTGTCCCTCCAGCCTGTACTTTCCTCTCTCTATCCCTCTGCCCCTAATGCTGCTTTCTCCATCTCTCAGCCCTGCTCTCTTCCTGTGCCTGAAGGAAGCTGTGACCTCCTGGAGAGCCCGTGCTGGAGCAGGCTCCCGGCAGAACCTGTGACCCCGTGGAGAGGAGCCCACGCTGGAGCAGAAAAAGAGTGTGAGGAGGAAGGAGCGGCAGAGATGACATGATGAACTGGCCGCAACCCGCGCTCCCTGTCCCCCTGCGCTGCGCGGGGGGAGGAGGTGGAGAAGTCAAGAGTGAAGATGAGCTCAGGAAAAAAGAATGAGGTGGGGGGAAGGTATTTTTTAGATTTGTTCTTGTTTCTCATTATCCTACTCTGATTTTGATCGACAATAAATTCAATTAATTTCCCCAAGTTGAGTCTGTTTTGCCTGTGACAGTAATTGGTGAATGATCTTTGTCCTTATCCTGACCCACAAGCTTTTTTGTTGTATTTTCTCTCCCCCGTCTTGTGGAGGAGGGGGAAATAGAGCGTCTTGGTGGGCACCCTGCGGCCAGCCAAGGTCAACCCACTACAGTTTCCTTCTGTAAGGCTCCCTGTCCCTATTTCTGAATTCTCGCCTATGTTTCTTTAGCCCATCGCTTTTGAAACTTTCTGCTTCTCCATCCCTATCCTTTTAATTCTTGCATATGTTTCTCAAACCCAGTCGCTTTTTAAATTTTCTTGCTACTTTTCCCTCTGTCTTCCTGACCTAATTTTAATTTCTTGCCGATTTTTCTTGCACCCCGTCGCTTTTCAGATTTTCTCCCTACATCTCCCTCTATGCAGCTCCCTGTACCTATTTTTTAATTATTGTCTATGATTCTTCTGTCGCTTTCAAAATTTTCTTTCTACATCTCCCTCTATCCATCTCCCTGTCTATAACTCGTAATTCTTCCCTCTCTGTCCTGTTCCCTGTCACTTTTTACACTTTCTTTCTACATCTCTCTCTTTTTATCTCCCTGTCCTTATTTATTAGTTCTTGCCTATGTTTCTTGTACCCTGTTGCTTTTTGAAATTTTCTTTCTACGTCTAGTCTACCTCTGTCTGGCTCCATGTTTCTATTTTTTATTTCTTGCCTACATTTCTTTTCTTGTGTCAGTTTAGAATTTTTCTCCGTCCCTTGTCTTGTCTCTATCTTGTCCTGCTGGTCCCTTCCGCCTCTCTCTCCTGCTCCCTGTCTCTTATTTATTCCTCCATCTCTCTGTCCCTGTTTTTCCCCCACAATCTCTCTGCTCTCCTCTCTCTCTACAGATATCCTGCTCCCCGTCCCTCTCTTGTTTGCAGCGTCCCGTTTTCCGGCTCCCTGTCCCGCACCTCTTCTCTACCTCCCTCTGTCCTTCCTCCTCTTTCCCTTTCCCCTTTCGCCCCCTCTCCCGCTGCCTTCGGGCACTGAGCCTTGCAGCCAACTTGCTGCCTGGATTTCTGGGGTGCATTAATGAAGGGACTTTTCCTGCCTCCCCTGCACCCTGGGGGGTGTTTGCAGCCCCGGGATCTGTTTGCAGCCCCAGGGTGTGTTTGCAGCCTTGGGGTGCAGAGCTGGTGGCTGTGGTGGGGTCCAGGGGAGGGGTGGTGTGCCATGGGGCTGGGGCCATAGCCCCTGTTCCCCCCATAGCCCTGTTCGGAGGCTCCGGCTGGGGCTGGGGCTGGGGCAGCCCACGTGGGACCTGTGAGGTGAGGATGAGGACGGGGCTGGGGCAGCCCAGGTGGGACCCATGAGGTGATGATGGGGCTGGGCCAAAGCTTTAAAAAGGCTGCAGATGGGGTGGGGCCAGGGCAGCCCCCGGTGAGGCTGAGGAAGGGGCTGGCCGGGCTGTGCCCAGGGGCTGCTGGGGCCCGCTGGCCTGTGGGAGCTGAGAAGGGAAATGAAGGGGCTTCCGCCGGTGGCTGCCTCTAGCGAGGAACGGCCGGTCCCCCCGGCGAGGAAGGATCCCGCCCAGCCGTCCCCGACAGAGCAGACACCAGCACATGGCGCTGGGAGCTCGGAACCTCTGTCGCCGCATGCGTGAGCCGCTGTGCGCCTGGGAAGCCTTGTGGGAGAGGAATGTGGAGGCACCTGCTGCCTGCTCGCAGGTGGACAAGGGCCGGCGCTGCGGAGGAGGAAGGGGCAGAGGCGGAGAGAGAAGCCTCGGAGCGGCGAAGGTCTCCTGCCGGCGCCAGGAGCTGCGGTGAGTCGTGTGTCCCCTCGCGTGCAGCTGGGCCTGTCCCCGCCATGCTCCTCCAGACCTCTGATGCCTCCTCGCCCGTCCCGCCTCTGTTGCCCATTTGGGCTGTCTGGCCAGCCCCGGTGTTTGCTCTCCTGCCAGCACTGCCCTGTACCCTGTTGCCTTTCTGTTAGAGAAATAAAGGCAAGAAACGATGAAACAGGGACAGCAAACTAAAACAGAGATGGAGGAAGAAAACTTAAAAAGCGAGGGCACTAAGGAAAGAGAAGAAATTATTTTTTAAAAAACTGCAAAGGGAATACAACTAGGCATAGAAAGAACATTAAAAAAGGGATGGGGATTAGGGCAAGATTAAAAAAAAAGGGACAAACTCATGGGGGTCTTGGGGTGCTCCTGGGGCTCTCTGGGTGCCCACAGGATGCTCCTGGTGTTCTTAGGGTCCTCCTGGAGGTCTTGGGGTTTCCTGGGGGTCTCTGGGTGCCCTTGGGGTGCTCCTGGGGGGGGGTCCTGGGAGTCTCTGGGTGCCCACAGGATGCTCGTGGTGTTCTTGGAGTGCTCTTGGGGGTCTTGGGGTGCTCCTGGGGCTTCTGGGTGCCAGAGGATGCTCCTGAGGGTTTGGGGCTGCTTCTGGGGGCTCTTGTTGTGCTCCTGGGTGTCTCTGGGTGCCCATGGGGTGTTCCTGGGGGTCTTGGGTTGTTCTAGGTGTCTCTGGGTGGTCTTGGGGTGCCCCTGGGATGCTCCTGGGGATTTTATGGTGCTCCTGGGGGGTCTTTGGGGTGTCCTGGGGTCTCCTGAGGGGCTACCAGGTGTCCTTGGGGTGCTCCTGGGGGTTTCTGGGTGTTCTTGGGGTGCTCTTGGGGTTCTTGTTGGGCTCCTGGGGGTCTCGGGATGTTCTAGGTGTCTCTGGGTGCCCCTGGGGGTCTCCGGGTGCCCATAGGATGTTCCTGGGGGTCTTGGATTGTTCCAGGTGTGTCTGGGTAGCCTTGGGGTGCCCCTGGGATGCTCCTGGGGGTTTTGGGGTGCTCCTGGAGGGTCTTTGGGGTGTCTTGGGGTTTCCTGATGGGCTCCTGGGTGGCCCTTGGGGTGCTCCTGGGGGTTGCTGGGTGCCCTTGGGGTGCTCCTGGGGGACTCGGGGTGCCCACAGGATGTTTCTAGGGTTCTTAGGGTGCTCCTGGGGGTTCTTCTTGTGCCCACAGGATGCTCCTGGCCATCTTCAGGTGCTCTTGGGGGTCTCTGAGTGCCACAGGATGCTCCTGGTGTTCTTAGGTTGCTCCTGGGGGTCTTGGGGTGCTCCTGGGTGTCTCTGGGTGCCCACAGGATGCTCCTGGAGGGTTCTAGGTGCAGGGGGGAGTGTGGGGATCTAGGTGCGGAAGAGGGGTCTAGGTGCGGGGGGGTAGGTTCTAGGTGTGGGGGGGTTCTAGGTGTCTCTGGGTGGCCTTGGGGTGCCCCTGGGATGCTCCTGGGGGTCTTGCGATGCTCCTGGGGTGTGTTTGGGTCTCCTGAGGGGCTCCGGGTGCCCTTGGGGTAATTCTGGCGATCTCTGGGTGCTCCTGGAGGTTTCTGGGTGCCCTTGGGCTGCTTCTGAGGGTCTTCAGGGATCCTGGGGGTCTCTCGGTGCCCGTGGGATACTCCTAGGGTCCTTGGGCTGCTATTTGGGGGTTCTTGGTGTGCGCTCCTGGGTGTCTCTGGGTGCCCACAGTGTGTTCCTGAGGGTCTTGGGGTGTTCTAGGTGTCTCTGGGGTGCTACTGGGGGTCTCTGGGTGCCTATAGGATTCTTCTGGGTGCCCATGGGGTGTTCCTGGGGCTCTCAGGGTGCGCATAGGATGCTCCTGGGGGTCTTGGGGTGCTCCTGGGGCCCTTGGGGTGCCCTTAGCATGCTCCTAGGGTTCTTGGGGTGCTGCTGGGGGTCTCTGGGTGCCCATGGGGTGTTCCTGGGGGTCTTCGGGTGTTCTAGGTGTCTCTTGGTACTCTTGGGGTGCCCCTGCGGTGGTCCTTGGGGTCTCTGGGTGCCCACAGGATGCTCCTGGAGGGTTCTTGTTGTGCTCATGGGGGTCTCTGTGTGCCCATGGGGTGCTCCTGGGGGTCTTGGGGGGCTCCTGGGGGTCTCTGGGTGCCCACAGGATGCTCCTGGGGATCTTGGGAGGCTCTTGGGGGTCTCTAGGTGCCCACAGGATGCTCCTGGGTGTCTTGGGGTGCCCTTGGGCGTCTCTGAGTGCCCACAGGATGCTCCTGGGGGTCTTGGGGTGCTTCTGCGGGTTCTTGGGGTGCTCCTGGGTGCCCAGAGGATGCTCCTGGAGGGTTCTAGGTGCGAGGGCCAGGTTCTAGGGGCAGGGGGGTGGTTCTAGGTGTCTCTGGGTAGCCTTGGCATGCCCCTGGGATGCTCCTGGGGCGTCCTGAGGGGCTCCCGGGGCATCTGTGGGGAGTCCTGACGTCTCCTGAGTGGCTCGAGGTGCTCCTTGGGGTCTCTGGGTGTCTACAGGAGGCTCCTGGTGTTCTTAGGGTTCTCCTGGAGGTCTTGAGGTGCTCCTGGGTGTCTCTGGTTGCTCATGGGGTGTTCCAGGGGGTCTTGGGGTGTTCTAGGTGTCTCTGGGTATCCTTGGGGTGCCCATGGGGTGCTCTTGGGGGTCTCTGGGTGCGCACAGGATGCTCCTGGTCATTCTGGGTGCCCAGAGGATGCTCCTGAGGGTCTTGGGATGCTTCTGGGGGTTCTTGGTTTGCTCCTGGGAGTCTCTAGGTCCCCATGGGGTGTTCCTGGGGGTCTTGGGGTGCTCCTGGGGGTCTCTGAATCATAGATGATTTACATCAAATAATTTGCTTTGCACCCAGAGATATCTTTGAGAAGGGATTCTTACAGGATCTAATTCTGCTTTGTCGTTCAGTCCTATCTGGAACAGAGTTGTGTTAGAAGTTAGGTAACATGCGCGGGGTTGCTAGAAATGAAGTCTAACCCCACAGCGTTTTGGGTTTTTGAGAGGAAACCAAAGCACATAATTTTTAATAATGATATTTTTATTGCATCGAATGATCTACCTTCCCGTGCAGCTTAGTATGACATCTATCTTTTTCTATCTATGCCCCAGAAAAATTAAGCCTAAGTCCCTACCTGGTCACATTGCTGATGCAATAGATGCAGTTGTAGTAAAAGAGCAGGCATGGTCGTTTGCTGTAAGGGGGGCTTCCTCTGTCTGGTGCTTTGCATGCTGTAAACTTAAGGCAGGTGAGAAAACTCCCTGCTGCTCCTCTGGCTGCCTTTATTCCTTCTGGTGGTTCACCCCTCCCCTTTGCCAGGGGATTGGGGGAGGGGTGGTGGGTGGGGCCCGGGGTATATGAGCTACAGCCTCTCCTCAGGCAGCTCATTCTGCTGCTGGGCTTCTCTGGAGGTGGTGGTCTGCTGTTCCTGCAGCTGACTGCAGCTTTTGAGCTGCCTAAGCTCTTTGGGTAGTCTTGTTTTGATATTTAGAGAAGCAGAGGGGTCTGGTTAAGGTAAGGGCTTCAGGACCAGTCAAGGTTCAGCTGCATGTGTAGAAGAAAGCACACTTGTATGCAGCTTTTTTTTTTTTTTCCCCCCAGGTCAGTAAATTTGTATTGGGTATTCAGCGGTGGCAAGATGTATGGTTTTGGTTAATAATATGGTTTTGGTTTTTATTTTATTCCAGGTGCATTGTATTGTTTTGGAATTCCTGACTTTATTGAAGATGGAA